>NW_020356276.1:0-78493 GCF_002211085.1 Panicum hallii
CCACCCCTTCCAAGGGCTCTTCTCCAGGTAATCGACATGCTGCTCCGATCATGCCCTGCATGGTCGGGGCAGTGTTGCATTTATCTGTTTATCCTTGTGTTGCTCGTACTGAAGGCGGCGAGTAGCACTAGTTATCTTAAACGATTATGATGCTGCATTGGTTCGGATAGTAAATCGTACTTTGTTTGCTGCTTGTAATCATTGAGCTGTCTTGTGTCCGATCTCGGGCGCGGGGTAGCAGCTCTGTTATTACCTAGTAGATCCAATCTGTTATGGTAGTTTTGTCTTGCAAAGAATGGTTTAATATCTGCATGATTAGGCCCTTCAAACGGGTTGAATGTTCCGGCTGCATGTTTGGTGCCTTATGATAACTTGACGAGGGATCGTTCCGGGGATCGACTTGTTAGTTGGTTTTTAGGCCTCTTTTTGGGTTAGTGTATGGTAATCTTTCATGTTTGTTAGGCTTAATCGCGCGTAGGATTCCGGTTATGCAGTGAAAGCTTTATCGTCAGGCTAGATTAATTTGGTAATTGCAGAGCATGTTTTCACCTTTTCTTGTCGGATTCGTGCAAACAATCATATGTTTAGTAGATCCGATCTGTTGAACATAGCAGTCGGCTTCTTCTAGCTGATTCTGGTAGAGTACCCGAAGGTCCAGCCTGGCACGAGGACAGGTCTGACCAAGTACAATGACTCCGTCGGCTTCTTGGCTGACCATGGGAGTCATTGTAAGAGCTGATCACGGCTCGGACTAATGTTTAACATGTCTGTGCATGCAGGAAGATAGCTGACAAACGACTTCTACACCTTCCTGATCAGGTATAGGTCAGGTGGCACGCCTAGCACTTCACCAAGCCAGGCGTGTGCCGGACTCTTGGGCCGTTGACCGAGGGACCGGGCCCACCAGCAGTCCCGGAAGCCTCCCGGCTCCTCGTGTTGCCTGTCGCTGCTCGCCGTGGGTTTTGACGACAACACATTCTGGCACGCCCGTGGGACCAACATCGACAACTGCGTTGACGTATCGACTACATCGACTACATTAACTACTGCGTCAACTACATCGATACTCAGCGACTACTTCGACTACATCAACTGCAGTCGCTACATCATTTTCTTCGGCTTCATCAACTTCCATTGACAAGATGCCGAGTGAGAACCCGATCACTTATGAGGATTATCTGAAGAGCATAAGCAGAAGTAGATGAAATAAAGGCTGCTTTTGAGGCTGATCTCGGCTCGTTTGAGAGGACTCGTCACCATGGCATCAGATGGAAGGGGTTTCATCTGAAGGGGCTCTCAATGAAGTGGATCTATCTACCCCTACAGAAGAACGTACTCGGGCTCTCCGTCAGGAGGTCAATTATATGGTGGCTCACTCGTTGCACGCCATTCTGAAAGTCTGGTGAATACACTTGAGCGTGTTGCGCTGCGCATGGTGCAGGAAATTATGAAGCACCAGTACTCCCAACAGGACCTACTTTAGGAAGTCACAGTGGGGAGTTGCCTTCTCAAGCCAGGCCGCCATGCCTTATGCATTTGCTGCCCCGGAGCAACAGAATCTCAGCATATGTCATATATAAGGTGGGAGGTGATCCTGCTGATCACCAATTTTCAGCGAACCCCCCAAGGAGGTGCCGCATGGATATATTTGTGCATATATACCAGATGTGGTCACCCGGTGCAACTTCCGTAGAGAGCACTGGAAGAACACCCATAGTCGATGCCAACAAACAAGCATGGCTGGATGCTTACGCAACAAGACCGAGTCAGGAAGGTACGCACTCGGCCCTAGGAATTCATTCTGTAGATCAAATCAATGCTATTTTGAGGGGATCAATTTGGCATCCTCCCAAGAAGGCGAGCGATCGGCTACGCCAAGCCGTATCCAAGTGACTTCGACTTGATTCCTCTGCCACCTAAGTATCGGCTACCTGAGTTCACTAAGTTCAACGGAGCAGAAGGATCCAGCTCCATAGAACATATAAGCCGATATCTAGCGCAATTGGGGATGATTCGGTTTCAGATCCATTGCGAGTAAGGTTCTTCTCACAGTCTCTCACAGGACCGGCTTTTGATGGTACACATCATTGGGTCCTGATTCTATCCGCACTTGGAAGCAGCTGGAGGAACAGTTCCATATTCAATATCATTCAGAAGCTGCAGAAGCTGGGATTGCTGATTTGGCACAGATCTGCCAGAAACGAGGAGAAACAGTGGCGGAATACATCCAGCGTTTTAGGGAAGTCAAGAATCGATGCTACTCGATTTGAATTTCAAAGAAAGAAGCTGTTGAATTAGCAATCTTGGGGTTGGTAAAAACCAGTCAGGGATTTGGTTTTCCAGCTGGAGTTCAACTCTTTGGCGCATCTGGTACAAAAGATGACGGTATAAACGAGCAACGCCATCCAGAGTTGTACCAAGACAAGTTCAAGCGCCAAGTGGTAATGGTTGATGCCGAAGATTCTGAAGACTCCGAAGACGACCAAGAAATCATAGTCGTGGAGTGGGCTCAGGGAGCAAAACCCGTGTCCTGGCAAGTGGGTGAAGCAGCAGGGTCCTTTAAAAGGATTCGATTTCGATGTGAACAAAGTGAACAGATATTCGACTTGCTCCTGAAAGAGAAGCAATTAAAGTTCCCTGAAGGTTTCAAGGTCCCAACAGCTCAGGAGTTTTAGGGGAGGGTATACTGCAAGTGGCACAATTCTTTCACCCATAGTACTGGCAACTGCAAAGAACTCCAGCGACAAATACAATCGGCCATTGAGCAAGGCCGATTAATCTAGGGCAATACGCCATGAAGGTTGATACTCAGCCATTTCCGAATGTAAATATGGTGGAAGGGTATGACCGATCAACGCGTCGACAACTGGATTTCACGCTTGGTATCAATATGGCAGGACATACATCACGTTCACATTCAAGGAGGCAAGAGGCCGATTCCCGCGATCGGCCCCAAAAAGAAGAAAGGGACTATATCACCAAGGAAAGGTCAGGCATGTCAGGAATCAACGACCAGTTTCCTCTCATCTCCTAAGAAAATACCAGTACCAGTATCAGCAGCGTCTCCAACATGAAACTGAAGAAGAAGAATATGAGCGACGCACTGGGAAACGCCTCAGAAGGCGAGAAGATACACGGGATCATTGGCATTGCCCTTCTCATATACTGTTGGATTCTGGTATGAAAAGATTACCCACGCTTGAAGATTGTCCAGAATGCAACTTTCAGAAGCAAGATACAAGAAGCACTTCAGTCTTTCAGCGTTTGGACCAGAACGGCCTCGTCATGAACAAGTCGAGACATCACGCGCAGGGGCAATTCTGAGAATGAAGAGGACAGATATCACCGGCCACGCTAGTGCCCTGATGGGCTCAACCGGTCCTAGAAGCGGAGGATACAGCGGCTGCGTAGCCTGGAAGAAGCCGAAGCCCAGTACTTGGAAACATAAGAAAAGCGCGGTCAGATTTGGCAGAAAAGGTCCACAACCCTCAACGAGTAGAGAGTACTCCGAAGAAGGTATGGCAGCCCAAGAAGTCGAAAGCCGATGTGAACACATCGCTGACGCACACATGGTGTTTGTTCTCCCTGTAGAGTTCCATGCGCCAGGCCGTGAGGAGGTACCAGTGGCTCAACTTGACCTGGGTCCACGGCCAGTTATATTCGAGAAGCCCCGAGAAAATAATTACAGGCACCTTGAAACGTTATATCTCAAAGGGTACATCAACGGCCAACCCGTCAGCAGGATGCTAGTCGATACAGGAGCAGCAGTCAATATAATGCCATACGCAGTGCTGCGCAAGTTGGGCATTCTGCTGGGGACTTAATTAAGACCAATATCATGCTAAGTTACTTCAATGGACAAACATCAGAAGCACAAGGATTCTCAGCGTGGAACTGACGGTAGGAGGTAAAACTGTCCCTACATCATTTTTTGTGGTCAACAGCAAGGGTTCATACAACGTTCTGCTTGGGAGAGATTGGATTCATGCCAATTGTTGTATCCCTTCTACAATGCACCAATGTCTAATCAATGGGATGGAGATGAAGTCGAAGTAGTCCACGCGGATGATTCTGCCGAAGTGTCGCATGCCACCATGAGTGTCTGGGACGCGGAAGACCAAGAACCAATCTCGGGGATCAGCTTGGAGGGCTGCGACCGTGTGGAGGCTACAAAAAACAGGGTGAGGCTGGTCTTATCCACTGGCCCTACAGAGTAGATAGGGTGCCCAAGCCAGCTTGCGCCAAAGAGACAGGAGAGGCCGATCCCGCGATCGGCCCCAAAAAGTAAAATTTGAGTTGTTTTTGTCATCCATATTACATTTTTATTTAGTTCACAAAGAAGCCCGCTCAAGCAGCCGGCTATGTGCACAAGTTAATGAAAAGAACAAGTCGGCCGATCCCTGCGATCGGCCAAATCATTTTATACCATATTCATTGTTCATCTGCAGTATCGACTTGATGGATGACGGAAAACTAGGATACGGATTTACATCTGCTGATGAGCTAGAAGAAGTCGACATTGGTCCTGGGGATAAGCCACGTCCAACATTTATCAGTAAGAAGTTAAATCCGGAGTTAAGGGAGTCAATGATATTATTGCTAAAAGAATATGCAGATTGTTTTGTTTGGGACTACACAGAGATGCCTGGGTTGGACAGAAGTATTGTTGAGCATCGGCTCCCTCTCAAGCCAGGATTTCGGCCGTTCCAGCAGCGAGCACGGCAAATGAAGGCTGAAATCCTGGAAGAGGTCAAAAAAGAAGTCGAAAAGATGATAGAAGCAGGCTTCATCAGGACTTGCAGGTATGCCGAATGGATTTCTAGTGTCGTACCTGTACAAAAGAAGGATGGCCGGTGGAGAGTCTGTGTGGACTTTAGGGATCTCAATAGAGCGACACCAAAGGATGAATACCCGATGCCAGTTGCGGAAACATTGATTAATGCAGCTGCTAGTCATAAGATGTTGAGTTTCATGGATGGTAATGCTGGTTATAATCAAATTTTTATGGCTCCAGAAGATATTCACAAGACCGCATTCAGAGTACCAGTTGCAGTCGGGTTATTCGAGTACGTGGTCATGACTTTTGGGCTCAAAAATGCCGGTGCCACATATCAGCGAGCCATGAACTACATGTTTCATGATTTAATCAGCAAGCTGGTGGAAATCTATATTGATGATGTGGTGGTGAAATCTGCATCGGCTAAGGGACATATAGGGGATCTGCGACGAGTTCTGGAACGAACTAGGATGTTCGGGCTTAGAATGAATCCTAAAAAATGTGCTTTTGGTGTATCGGCCGGTCAGTTCCTGGGTTTTCTGGTTCATGAACGAGGGATCGAGATCGGCCTGAAGAGTCAAGAAGCTATAAAAATAATGGTGCCACCTACTACGAAGAAGGAACTCCAGCAACTCATTGGTAAGATCAACTTTGTTAGGAGGTTCATTTCCAATCTGTCAGGGCGAATCGAGCCATTCATGGAGTTGGTGAAAATTAAAACCAATGATGAGTTTCGCTGGGGGGCAGAACAACAACAGGCGTTCGAAGAAATCAAGGAATATTTATCCAAGCCGCCCGTGTTAGTCCCACCCCAGCAGGGTAAGCCATTCTATGTTTATCTGTCAGTAGGTGCCACTTCCATTGCTTCAGTCATCATACAAGTGCAAGATGGCAAGGAGAGAGTTGTTTTTTATCTCAGCAGGAGGATGCTGGATGCAGAGACAAGGTACCCTAAAATCGAGAAATTATGCCTTTGTCTATTCTTTACTTGTACGAAGCTCCGCCACATCCTGCTTTCTGCTGAGATAATTGTCATCTGCAAATCGGATGTTATCAAACACATGCTGTCGGCCCCAGTGTTGAAAGGCCGACTTGGTAAATGGATGTTCGCTCTGTCTGAATTTGATGTCCGGTACCAACCGGCGAAAGCAGTCAAAGGGCAGGCGCTGGCTGACCTCGTTGCAGAAAGGACCAGCACAGACATATCGGCCCTTTCCATCCGCGCATGGGCAATGTATTTTGATGGGTCGGTCTGTGGCGATGGTTCTGGCATAGGTATCTTGCTCGTTTCGCCTCAGGGGGCAACATATTCTTTTTCGATCAGGTTGATAACACCTTGCACCAATAATCTAGCCAAATATGAAGTGGTGCGAAAAGGTATGGAGTTACTCCTCGAAGCAGGGGCAGAGGCAGTAGAGGTGTTCGGGGATTCAAAACTGGTCATTTCTCAGCTCATAGAGACGTATGGATGTGAAAGCGAGTTGTTGTTTCCTTTGTGGAGACAATGCCAGGAGTTAATGGCCCAGTTCAGATATATAAATTTCTACTGGATACCAAGGATACAAAATTCTGAGGCCAATGATCTCGCTCAGATGGCCTCCGGTTACAAGGATACAGCGGTTGGAGCTGAGTTTCCAATACGCCTGTTGAGTCAGGAGGATTGGAGAGCCGATATCTTCAATTACTTGAAGGATCCGGCTCGGGGGGCACCTAAGAAGATACGCTATAGAGCCATGAAGTACGTCCTGATAGGGGACGACTTGTTCTACAGGACTCTGGAAGGATTATTGCTTAAGTGCTTGGGGCCGACTGAATCCAATCGGCTTCTACATGAAGTCCATGAAGGTACGTGTGGAACTCATCAATCGGCCCACAAGATGAAGTGGTTGATCAGGCGCTCGGGATATCATTGGCCTAATATGCTGGAAGATTGTTTCAAATACTACAAAGGATGCCAGGCCTGTCAGAGGTTTGGAAGAGTACAGATAGTACCAGCATCAGCCATGAATCCTATCATCAAGCCTTGGCCATTCAGGGGTTGGGGTATGGACATGATTGGTAAGATTAATCCTCCATCGAGTAAAGGCCATCAGTTCATCTTGGCCATTACAGATTATTTTACTAAATGGGTAGAGGCTGTGCCCATGAAGTCGGTAACATCAAGGGACGTCATCAATTTCGTCAAAGAACATGTTATCCATAGGTTTGGAATCCCTCAGACCATTACAACAGATGGAGGGTCGGTGTTCATATCTGATGAATTCAAAAAGTTCGCTGCCGACATGGGGATTAAGTTAATCAGGTCATATCCATACTATGCTCAAGCGAATGGACAAGCCGAAGCATCCAATCAGAGCCTGATCAAGTTGATCAAGAGGAAGATTGATGAATTTCCACGGCGTTGGCATGAGGTATTATCAGAGGCATTGTGGGCTTATCATGTTTCATGTCACGGGGCAACAAGAACTTCGCCATATCATCTGGTATATGGGCAGGAGGCCGTATTGCCATGGGAAATCACGGCCGGTTCAAGACGAATAGAGTTCCAGAATGAATTGACTGCTGAAGAGTATGCAACACTAATGAGTGATAATGTGGAAGATATTACAGAACTCAGGCTTTGGTCGCTGGAAAAGATTAAGGAAAATAAAGCCAAGGTAGCCCGTGCATACAACAAGAAGGTTAAACTGAAGGAATTCCAAGTTGGGGATTTAGTATGGGAAGCGGTGCTGCCATTGGGGACTAAGGACGCGACATATGGTAAATGGTCTCCAAATTGGCACGGGCCTTATAGAGTTGACCAAGTTCTACCAGGGAACGCATACATGCTTGAGGAATTAGATGGTAGTAAATTTCCAGTGGCTGTCAACGGTCAACATCTCAAGAAATATTTCCCGAGCATGTGGGAAGACGAGTAATAAAGCCGATGTGATGCATCAGGCTATGGACTAGTATAATCAGGGCATTGGCAGGGATATAATCGAGTACTTTGCAGCACATCGAGTTGATCTAACCGGGTACTTTGTAGGCTGCAAGACAGCACTCATCGAGTACTTTGGAAGCCGGTGCAACGCATCAGGCTACAGGATGGGATAAGATGAACAAGTCAGACCTGTGGAGGAAAAGTAGTGCCGGTCCATACGCAGAATTAAGGATCGAATAGCCGATGTTAAGCCATCGACTTCAGAAACAGTAGTTGGGTCCTCTCAATTCTGGGTCTTGATAAAAACAGAGAGGACGATCGCAGGAGTCTATTGATCTTAAAAGAACAGGTTCGACTTCTTCGAAAGTTTTCTCTGGTACTCGCATAGTTTGATCCGACTGAGGGAACGGGATCCAACAACAAAAAGGGTTGATTACAGAGTACTTTTGTTAGCAGGAACATTCACAAAGTACTCGAGTTCTTGAGATTTTGTTAACCCGGAATAAAAGAAGAACTCCAGATTAGTTCGAATAATGCAAGAGAAAGGATCAATGTGATGCCATCGGACTTTGAGATTAAAAGTCAAGGATTGGCTTGATGAAAATAAAGGATTTATTTACAAAAGGGTGGTTACAAAAGAAGCCGATCTACCGGCTCTGCGCGCAATGGCGGAAGACCCTATGAGCTACCACCAGTAAGCCCCTAGGGTTCTGTGGCGCTTATATGGGGGGGAAACACTGGTGTTGTCGTCGCCATCGCCGTCGCCAGTGCTGCTGCTGTCGTCGCCATCATCACTGCTATGACTGGCGTCGTCTCTGGAGTCTTCATCGTCCTCTGAAGATGACGATCCGCCGCAGAGGTATCTTCTCGCTGCTGAATCACCGTCCGAAGAAATAATCTGGGTATCTTCTTCCGAGGAAGAAAAGAAGTCGCCATCCCAGGAGTCGTCGTCGTCTTCGTCCAGAGCCCTATGAAGAAGGATCTGGAGGTCTTCATCATCGGTCAGGGGCTCGTCGTCCTCTGACCAGGTACTGTAGTCCCACTCCTCTGCATCCCAATACAGAGGAGCGAGATCTTCATATGAAGCCATTGGATCGAATTCCGGCGTTGCCTCTCTGGAGGTTTCAGAATCAGGAGAGGTAATGGAAATGGTTTCAGAATCAGGAGAGGTAGTGGAAATGGTTTTAGAGTCAGGAGACGTGATGGAGATGATGAGAGAAGACGAAGGGGAGTTGGAAGAAACGGAGGAAGAAGAAGCCATTATCGGGGGATGCAAAGTGAGCTAGCACGGCTAATGCACGGGGAAAGAAGATGGGTGGAAGTGAATCCGCTGATACCGGTTTAAAGAGGCAAAGATGGAAGGCGAAGCGGCGGTACCGCGTTTCCCGAGGGAGAAGACGAAGGGACACGCTCAATAAGATTGGAAGGTGATGCGTGTGTACAGGCCTTGGAAGTCGAAGGGCTGTGTCTGGCGGCGTTGAGAACAGTACGTGCGTACGCAAGTCCAAGAAGTCAAAAAAACAATGGTTTTGGAATTATCATTGCCAAAACCAGGGGGGCATGTGTTATCACCATAATTTGGCTGGGCCAAAGGATGGGCCGAGAGCAACATGGGCTGAAGAGAATCATCGTAATGGTCTGCGAATCGGCCTCTGTACAAACATGTCAAGGGCTAGGATGGCCGTGTATCTAAGGATAGTTTAAATATAGTGAGTTAGAGATTGAATCGTAATCAGCTAGGGTTAGTTAAGATCAAAGTCTCCGGACTATAAATATGTATTGTGAGAATCAATAAAGACAATCAATCATCCACAAACAAACTCTCGGCGCATCGCCACCCCTTCCAAGGGCTCTTCTCCAGGTAATCGACATGCTGCTCCGATCATGCCCTGCATGGTCGGGGCAGTGTTGCGTTTATCTGTTTATCCTTGTGTTGCTCGTACTAAAGCGTTTTTGATGGCGAGTAGCACTAGTTATCTTAAACGATTATGATGCTGCATTGGTTTGGATAGTAAATCGTACTTTGCTGCTTGTAATCGTTGAGTTGTCTTTGTGTCCGATCTCGGGCGCGGGGGTAGCATCTTGCTCAGTTATTACCTAGTAGTTCCAATATGTTATGGTAGTTCTTTGTCTTACAAAGAATGGGTTTAATATCTGCATGATTAGGCCCTTCAAACGGGTTGAATGTTCCGGCTGCATGTTTGGTGCCTTATGATAACTTGACGAGGGATCGTTCCGGGGATCAACTTGTTAGTTGGTTTTTAGGCCTCTTTTTGGGTTAGTGTATGGTAATCTTTCATGTTTGTTAGGCTTAATCGCGCGTAGGATGTTCCGGTTATGCAGTGAAAGCTTTATCGTCACAGGTTAGATTAATTTGGTAATTGCAGAGCATGTTTTCACCTTTTCTTGTCGGATTCGTGCAAACAATCATATGTTTAGTAGATCCGATCTGTTGAACATAGCAGTCGGCTTCTTCTAGCCGATTCTGGTAGAGTACCCGAAAGTCTAGCCTGGCACGAGGACAGGTCTGACCAAGTACAATGACTCCGTCGGCTTCTTTTGCTGACCATGGGAGTCATTGTAAGAGCCGATCACGGCCCGGACTAATGTTTAACATGTCTGTGCATGCAGGAAGATAGCTGACGAACGACTTCTACACCTTCCTGATCAGGTATAGGTCAGGTGGCACGCCTAGCACTTCACCAAGCCAGGGCGTGTGCTGGACTCTTGGGCCGTTGACCGAGGGACCGGGGCCCACCAGCAGTCCCGGAAGCCTCCCGGCTCCTCATGTTGCCTGTCGCTGCTCGCCGGTGGGTTTTGACCGACAACAGGTTCGCATCACCGACGGGAAGGCTAACTCCCCAGTTAGCTGAGGATCCTTACCTCCTTACCTCACCATCGAAGGTGTCGTTACAGAATGCAAAGTTGAGGTTGTGCATGATTTAAGTTTTGACAGAAAAGTAATGCTGGTAGTTAGAGTTATATATATATATTATAGCCACCTCTAATTCCCTCATAAGCATTACCCTAGGGCTTTACGTACTAAGTACAATCCTTAACGAATCCAACGCGGCTTTGCCAAACATTTTGTTGGTCAAACTTTTATACTAAAAGCATTTTTAAGGTAAAATGTATCTCCAGGGTAACCTTATAGCTCTGATACCAGCTGTGGCAGAACCAACCTGAATTATACCGGCTCAAGTACGCGAGTCCACTCCCGAGGGCTCCAACGTGCTTCAAACGGTATAATCCCTTGGCCTGTCGGGTAACGTCCCGATAAACCACCGATACACAGGATCAAATAAGGTTACCTCACACGAAGGTGAGTCCAGAGATACAATCACCATCACAACTTACATAACAGGGAATTACATTACAAGAGTTTATAAAAGTAGTACAAAGTTTCAAACTTAGAGAAAACAATACAAACTGTTTAAGCTATGATTTTTAGCAGCGGAAAACATACGCGATGATCTACAGCACGTCGACAAGACGGGTGTCATGCTAAGCCCGGGCACGACATCACTCGAGATCATCAGTGTTGGCCGGGGATGGATCACATTCCACAGACCAACCATCTAGAAGAGCACAGGGCCAAGGCAGGGGAAGAGTAGGATCTTCAAAGACTATACCTGAAAAATAACTACTCAGCAAGGCTTACCCGGGATTGGGTATACTTTAGCCCGTAACTAGACTCATGAAGGCATTGTAGAAGCTCTGGGTTATTTTTAGCTGAAAAGCAACTAAGAGTATAACCTACTTTCAAGTTTTAGCTTTCAGATTCTAGCTTGGTTAGCCATTCTAAGTAAGCACCTATACTAAACACGCAAGATAGATATTGTCATCCAACAAAATTATTCCATCAACAATTACACTTTTTACTCGATGTGGCAGAAGGGATAAGCAATCTCAATCCTCGTGAGAGGCGGACGATCCGAATCGAATTTAACCTTGCAAGGTAAACCTAACACACATGCTTGGAACATCCAAAGATCGAAGCAACCATTTACCTTTCATTCCGGGTCGTGGAACAGGCCACCACAAGCGACTTGCAGGACCGTACGCACACCCTATATGTGCAGGACATACGTCTGTAGCGCGACTACAAAACCCGTATTCCTGTCTGCCATGTAGAACGTACTCCCACAAGTCGGTGCGTGAGAAGAACCAAATTAATCGAGTGGTGGAAGGTATGTCCACTTGCCGGGCCGATTGGTTACTAGGCTTACCGCTTACCATATTTCGCGGCATGTGGCTAGTACTTTCAAACGCTTAGCCACCACTACCACACATTTCGACCTTAAGACTTTTATCAAAACAGATAGGGTAATCCTCAGGTCATGATACAGTACATGACCCTGTCCATCATCCTTATAATGGTTGCAGAATTGTAAACATGCAACTCCTATATCGCGCGAGTGACAGGAAATCACCCGACTTTTACCAGTCCTATTTAGCAGAGCATCTAAGCGATAAGGACTCGGGGGCAATACATTGGATTCCTAAGATCTTATGCAACTAGGGTTTCATTTCAACTCCCAGACGTAATGCAAGATATATAGTATATAAGTGAAATGGTAATAACTTGAAATATTGGGATATGCATCGGGGCTTCCCTTTACTGGTGGGGCTGAAGTCAGAGATGTTAGCATCATTATCTCCCGAACTTTGGTTCGGGACTTCCGATAATCCCTTGATGACATTCATTTGGTCTTCAGAAACATCCTCTGCAGACTCCTGGGAGATCTTGTAGGTACCGTTGTAGAAGTAGCCGTATCTACATGCAATGCAACATCACATTCAAAGTGTGCACATAAAACTACCTTACTCCACAATACAGTTGCAATCTAGCACTCATCTAACAGACTACTCACACAACAACCAGAAAGATCTGAATTAAACTTATACAGAGCTTTAGGGGGACAACTAATTAAGAAGGACTATATGTTGAAGACTATAAAAGAGTCGATTGGATACAACAGAGGTTTAGCTGATTGATGTGCTTAGGTCGTGCCTAACAGAGGCGTGTCTATTGTGTTAGCTTATTGATCTAGGGTTGTGTACTTTGGCCTGCGTAGTCGACTGAGAGGTGCATCGGTTTTCTAATTGATCGATAAAAGCATCGATTACTTTGGCAGAGAGATGATTCCTAATGCAGCTGTGTCTTAACTAAGATGTGCTTAAGTGTTATCCTAGGTAACTAGGTGTGGTTGTATCGACTCGATTAAGTCAGCACAACAATTGAGTGATGTACAGCCGATTGGAGTGTGGTTAAGGGTATGTGACCGATAGACATACAGCCAATCTCTCAGTCGATAAATCGGCTGATAGAAGTGTGTGGATAAGGATGGGAAAACTAAGAATTGATCGGCCATATTAGATTGATATGAAAGACAACTAGAATCGGCTTGGATCAGCCGATAGCAAGAATCTTAAGATCATGTGTGTATTTCCGATACATCGACTAGGTGCAGCCTATGTAGGACAGAACAAAAGAATTGTATCGGCAGTAGCCGATATCAGAAAGATAACAACCATATCAGCTAACCAGCCGAGGGTAGAAGCATATCAAAAGAAATGCATCGGCTGACAGCTGTTACACAGAAATATCATAGACTCAAAGAAAACGGATGCTTAGCGGCTAAGCTGATAGCTGATGCTGAAGCATAGCTGCCGAGATGTATTAGCTGAGCAGCAGATACACACAAACTAACAGGGATCCTTTTACGAAAAGGATTTTAAGGAAACGGCAATCAAGACAAGGATGACGTCTTGATGGCAGGGACATGAGCACTCATATGAAAGGATTAACTAAACATCACACATCTCTAATTAAGACATATATTCTATGGCTTACTTTTCAGTTATAACACAAGCATACAATATAAAGCACAATAAAACATTCATTTCCTAACACTTGACCTAGACCATACATTAAAGACTTTTAACTCATGATCCTAACATACAACTTGTAGGTTTTGACCTAGGGTTTCAAACAAAGTTGATTTTGTACTTTTATGAACTCCTTACGAAAACCTATAAAATGTAGAAGTTCATTGATTTGAAATAAAGAAGATTTTGGAAACTTTACAGAGAACATCCTAGAACTTTCTAAAACAAAGCAATTAAGTCCCTGGTCGAGGAAAACAAGAACAGGAAGATAACGATGATATTCCGGCAAAGGAATCGCCGGCATTAGGAAGATTTAGTGAATCAGGGAAAACCTTGGGGTAGCCTTGGTTGTGGAGAAGAACGGGTGAAAAGTGAATTCCCGTGGTGAACAGGATCGGCGAAGAGAAAGGCTCGATGATGACGAGATTCCGTGGATGACGAAGGAGTTTGCTGGGAAGGGTTGTCGTAGGTGGAAGATGGTCGAAGGGGTAATTCCCGCGGTGACTTGTGGTCTTGCTCGGCGATCGACGAGGAATAGGAGCTGCTGGATGTCGTGGACCCCTGGGACGTAACGACAGAGCCGGATTGGTTTGCTAGGACAACTCCTCCGCGAACCTCCAGGGTTTTCCTGCTCACGGGTTAAACCTCCACTACTCACGCGCGTGTGCTGCAGAAACATGGTCGGCACACCTGCGTAGCCTCCTGCAACTCCGCCGCCCTCTCCATCTGCTGTGACGCCATCAGGGTCGGCCTACCACCGCTGCCGATCTTGCGCTGCGTGTCGAACCTGCGCCGCGTTACTCCTGCCCTGACCTCCGCCTTCGCTTCGTAGTTTCTCCTTCCGGCTTGCCGCGCCCTAACCGCTCCTCCGCCTCTGCTGCTCCTCTACTCTCTTGCGCGTCTCTGCTGCACGCACGTCCACTCCCTGCTACTTCTCTTCCTCCTCATCTGCTGGACCCGCGTTCGCCTCAGCCTTGTCACGCCGCACCTGCGCACCATTGCTCTACACAACGTCGCAACATCCGCCCGATGGCGTCCTACACCCTTGACACCTCGCCCAGCGGCAGGACCCTCGCATTCTTCAGCACTGCGCGCATCGGCATTTCGCCAAACACCTTAGCTGCGTCTTCGATACGGCCATCGCGTTCCCGCAGCTTGCGCAAAAGCTTTCCACCGCAACTCCTCCTGCGCGTGTCGTCGCTCGGCACGTCGTTGTCCTGCATAGTTACTTCTCTCCTCCTATTGCCGGGCCCGCGCTCCGCTCCGGCCTTGCCACGTCACAGGTCCCTCCGCGGCCGCCCTCGCCAAGCTACCATCGTGCGCGGCCTCGCTGCCCTCCATGCGGTTTCGCCCCGAGCTGCCGCACCTTAGCTCCATCCGCGCACGGCCGAACCGCGTGCGTTCTCGGCCCGCGTCACATCTTGGTTACACCGCAGTCTTTTGCTCGCACGCTGCCACACCGGTCCTCTTCTGCTCGCGCGCTGCCACGCCGCGAGCTTCGCTCCAGCGCCGCCTGGCTCGCGTGCCGCTCACACGTTTGCTCCACGCCTCCCGCACGCCCGCGCTGCGCTAGTGTCAGCCGCTGCGAGTTCCTGCGCTGCCAGTCCCTTGCTGTTCGCCTCCATCCAAACCCAGTGCACCCGACGCCTGCTCCAGCGCGCTTGCGCCGCACGCCCCTCTGCGCCGCCGTCGCTTCCGTTCTGGCACCGCTCGCCTGCACACTCCGCTCGCCGCCCGCTCGGCTCGCGCCAGGCACCACTGCACCGAGCCGCGGTCGCCCACGCGCACCGCACCCGAGCCGCTCCCGCCTCGGGCTCGCCCGCGCCTGGCCGCGCGCTGCTCCCGCGCCGCCAGCGCCACGCGCCTAGGGCTCGCCCGCGCCGCGCGAGCGCCCGCGCTGAGCCGGCCTCGCTCCTGCGCCCACGCCCAAGCCCGGCGCCTGGCCGTTGCCGCTCGCCCACCGGCACCGCGCCCGCTTGCTTCGGGCTCGCCCGCCTGCGCTCGCCTGGCGGCCGCGCCGAGCCGCAGCCGAGCCGCGCGCCGCCCGGAGCCGCCCGAGCTGCGCGCTGCCGCGCGCTCCAGCGCCAGCTGCAGCCGCTGCTCCAGCCGCTCGGGACCGCTCGCCCGAGCCCAGCCACAGCCGCCTCCATGCACGCCGCCTGCACCTGTGCCCGTGGAGGGGAGAGAGATGGGATCGGGTGGATAAGAAATGGGACTGTGCTGAGGTGAGGAAGGGAGGCAGGGGAGAAAGAAGATGCTGCTGCCGGTGGAGGAAGAAAAGAAGGAGACGCCAGGGAGAAAAGAAATAGAGGAGAAAGGGAAAAGAGACTTCCCAAGGACTGATGCGCAATTTCAGAAAATTGCAGGGATCTTTCTGTAAAGCAAAATTTCCCATCAATCTAAAACCATAATGAAGAAATGCCCAAAATGAAAGTTGGAGAGTTTTTCAAACTCTACAACTTTGCTTTAGGGCTCAAGTTCAAAAACTCAAAACTTGTATCTTTACATATGAAATTTTGAATAAAAGTTGGATTTGAATTACTTTTATCCTAAAAGTGAAATTTTATAACATTCAGGACCTAAATGCAAGCATGTATGACATGTCATAATGACGGGATAGACTCGTCATAATGATTGGATAGACATGTCATGATGACTTGCACTTTTTGCACTTTAGCCCTAAGTAAATTTTGAAAGTTACTTTTGTAAATCAAATACTCGCGTAAAAGGACTTATACTTTTATAAAATTACATAAACACCCTTATTTTTACCTTTTTACCCAAAATTTTTTACACACTTCAACACACACATTTCAAATACAACTTTCAAATAAACATATATTTTTACAAGGGATAACATAAGAAAAACATGTTTACAAAATCACCTTTCACTTATTTCGAAATTATCCTTCTCCAAATACATTTTACAAAAACAACCCTAAGTTTTTTTGTAATTACAAAAATACCCTTTTTACTTGCACTTTAAATTTTCAAAAGCTTCACACCAACACACATGAGCTTTATACTAACAAACACATATTTCACACTAACAATATATATGTCTAGCATTACAAATACACGAACTGTCACAAATAGGTTGTTCCGTTTGAAGTGCGTTGAGTTAGTATCGGCTAAATAGTGATGACTAGCGCACTTGAGCCGGAATAATTCAGGCGGTTCTGCCACACAGCGGTGAGGGGGAAGTGGGGGAAAAGGTTCAGGAGCTCACGGCGGGCTCGGGGGTGACCGGAATCGAAGAAGGAAGGTGCGGAGACAGCGGTTCGACGGAGGACCGAGTCGACGCGGCGAGGTTCCAAGGCGGCAGTGGCGTTCCGGTAGTCGGAGTGCGGGAAGGTGGTGAAGAAGTGGCCAGGAAGCTTCTATGCGTAGATGTGGTGCTGGTGGTGAGCTATGTGAGGGCCAAGAGGGGGTGGAGTGTCGGGACGGCGGCGAGACCGAGCGGCGGTGGTGGACAGGACTGCTGGCGTGGCGTTCTGGTGGCGTGAGCATGAGTGGATGGAGAAGAACTAGTCAGGGAGCTTTAGTGGGATGTAGTGGTGCCAGTGGGGCATGGGATTGCGGGGGTGGGGCGGCAGAGGTGGCTGATGACGGTGAGCAGAGACGGCGGCGGAGGTTTGGCGGCGGTGCCGAGCGGAGAAGAAGGAGAGGGGCGAAATGCGGGCGCGTGAGAGGATAAAAGAAGTCGAGGCATGCTCCTGGATGTGCTGCAGAACCAAGAAGGGGCACAGGCCAGCTGGAGCAGCTGCTGGCAGCCGGCGGCACGTGTGGCGGCTGCGGGCGACGGCGTTGCGACGTGGCGGGGCGGGGAAAAGCCAGCGGCGGTCAGGCGAGCGGTGGGCGGGCAAGCTGGAGGGCCAGGTAGTGGGGTTAGGGCAGCGAGGGGCAGCTGGCAACGCGGGAGATCACCGGCGAGGGGCAGCAAGCGGTGCAGCAGAGCAATAGAGAGGAAAGGGAGAGAGGAAGACGACGGGGACTTGTTCGCAATTTTTCAAAAGTTCAAGGGGTTCACTGTGAAGTAAGATTTTATTTCAAACCATAGCCCAAATGAAAATATGCCCAAAAGCAAAAGTGTAGAGTTTAAAAGGAACTACAACTTTGCTTTAAGGGTCAGCTTCAAAAGAGTTAGGGTTTTGAAACTATTCCAAAATCCGACAAACTATCAAATTTCACATAAAACCTATTTAAAATTCACATTCCAAATGAAACCTTAGGGTAATTCTACTTCTTACAGTGGTTTAAAAGTAAATACTTTCTTTTTCAAAACTAACCTTCATACAATTTGAAATTACCCTACCTTCAATCACATTTAGCAAAAGAACCCTAATTTTTCCATAATTACAAAAATACCCTTTAACTTGTATTTAGGTTTTTAAAAGCAAGCATCAAAAACAAACACAACTTTACACTAAACCTAGTGTGTCTTGCTCCCCAAATACCTGAAATGTCACAATGATAGTCGTCGCGATGAGGATCGCATACTCCGAACAGGTTAGATCCGCTCGATCGGATTCAATCTAACTTGTTTGATGAGCTCACTTGAGCAGCTATATCGACTACTCCTAGAGTCGCTACACTCGGGGTAGTATTGACTACTTGCCACAAGCATGATGGTTGTTGCGATGATGATCGCGTTTTTCCAAACAGGCTAGATCCGCTCGATCGGATTCAATCCAACTTGTTTGACGGGCTCACTTGAGGAGCTATATCGACTACTCCCAGAGTCGCTGCACTCAGGGTAGTATTGACTACTTGCTATGAGCATGATAGTCATTGCGATGATGATCGCGTTTTTTCCAAACAGGCTAGATCCGCACGATCGAATTCAATCTAACTTGTTTGACGGGCTCACTTGAGGAGCTATATCGGCTACTCCAGAGTCGCTGCACTCAGGGTAGTATTGACTACTTGTTATGAGCATGATAGTCGTCGTGATGAGGATCTCGTACTCTGAACAGGTTAGATATGCTCGATCGGATTCAATCTAACTTGTTTGACGGGCTCACTTGAGGAGCTATATCGACTACTCCCAGAGTCGCTGCGCTCAGGGTAGTATTGACTACTTGCTACGAGCATGATAGTTGTCGCGATGAGGATCTCGTACTCCGAACAGGTTAGATCTGCTCGATCGGATTCAATCTAACTTGTTTGACGGGCTCACTTGAGGAGCTATATCGACTACTCCCAGAGTCGCTGCGCTCGGGGTAGTATTGACTACTTGCTACGAGCATGATAGTCATCGCGACGAGGATCGCATACTCTTAACAGGTTAGATCCGCTCGATCGGATTCAATCTAACTTGTTTGACGGGCTCAGTTGAGGAGCTATATCGACTACTCCCAGAGTCGCTACACTCGGGGTAGTATTGGCGACTTGCTACGAGCATGATAGTCATCGCGATGAGGATCACGTACTCCGAACAGGTTAGATCCACTCGATCGAATTCAATCTAACTTGTTTGACGGGCTCACTTGAGGAGCTATATCGACTACTCCCAGAGTCGCTGCACTTGGGGTAGTATTGACTACTTGCTACGAGCATGATAGTCATTGCGATGATGATCGCGTTTTTCCAAACAGGCTAGATCCGGTCGATCGGATTCAATCTAACTTGTTTGACAGGCTCACTTGAGGAGCTATATCGACTACTCCCAGAGTCGCTACACCCGGGGTAGTGTCTACTACTTAGCCTATGAACGTGGATGGCAATCCAGAAATCACAAGGCAACGATAGTATAGACAGCACTGACAAATATACTACAAGGAGAAGAGTACTTGTCTTTACAATAACTCAATCCTGTTCTATACTCTCTACTATTTTTTCAACTACAGGCCTGGCCTCTAGAAGGTACTCGCTGAACTGCTCTTCAGAGCAGTCCATAGCTACACCCTGTGCGAGTACCGACCAAAGGCATGGCTAACATATGCTGTGGAGGCCTCGGCGATGAAGCTGAGGACTTTCTGCGGAGCTCCACGAAAAGTCACTCTAGCAGGGATTGCCCGTCTGCTACGCTGTCTTCCTGCGGATCCACCACTTCAACCAGCTGTCGGGCGGCCACCCTTAGCTTCTCGACGTCATCTGTATGAAGATACAGCATATTCTTCACGTCAGTAAGTAACTCTTCTTTATAAGCTAAAGAGTTTCTTAAGCTTTGCGGTGAAGACAGTGTTTCAGAACACAAGACCAACTGTTAGAGAAAGTACTCGAGCGAGGAAAGGACTTGCCTTGATGCGCTTTTTTCTGCTCCTTGAGCTATTCTTGGAGCTCAGAGTTGGACTTCTCAAGATTACGGATGTCATTCTTAAGTAGCCATGTTTCTCATATCCGCTCCTGCTTCAGCTTGTTGAGCTCTTTGCGAAGATCGATGTTCTTTTAGATTTCTTCCTCGATGCGTTGATCCTTCGCTTGGAGCTCCCGGAGGCCACTCTTGACTGCCTTCAGCTTCTCAGATTTTTCTTGAGAGCGTCTGGCCACATCCTGTATAAGGGGGAAGACTGAGAAGACAAAATAGCTCGACAAAGCATAATGGCAGAAGAGTAGTCATGCCTTACCAGGGTAAACCTGTACATCTCCTTGGAGATCTTCTGGAAATACCTCATGTTATCGACCGAGAGGAGAGGATCATCCAACAGATCGTTGGTGACAATGTCCTCGAGTCCTCTCCCAGGCATCAACAGAGTTCCAGAGTTGCCAGAAGTACCCGCAGCCTCTTTAGTTGATGGCTGCGGGGCACCTGCAAGTCGAAAAGCATTCAATAAACGAAGCCTATGATCTAAGCAGTTCACCGCAGGGGGTCAGACACTTACATGTGCCTTCCGCAGGAGCGGCATCAGTGGCCTCAACTTGCTCACCACCACCAGCACTGGATTTGATTTGCTAGGGCTCGGGAGGTGGTGGGTCGGGCAGAGTCGCGTCCTCATTCCCGGGCGGCAGCAGTTGTGTGCTTTCCGCTTCAGGTTGTCCGACTGGCGGCTTGGGGGCTGGACTAGCTGAGATAGGCTCTAGCTCATCCAACCCCAAAGCAGACGAAGTCCTAACAAAGTAGAATCAGATATATCATCAAACAAGTCAAAAGAGCAGAAGATACATTATGAACAAGGAGCTGCACTCACAGAGAGAATTCCTTCTTGTTGGATCTCTCGGGCGCCATTTCAAATCTGTTTGTCACGAGCCGCTTTACTCGCATGCGCTCAGGGGCTGCAGAGTAGGGGTGGAGAGATTCGGCTAGCTTGGGGCTTGTCAAAGGAGGTGAAGGCGGAGCACGGATCTGATTGGGGACTCGGAAATTACTCGGCGGATTGAAGATTGGAAGCACGGGTTTTACCCTAAGTTATCGCGGGGTTAAATAACCAGCGGCTGGATACAGGTTTACTGTTCTGAAGTTGAAGAGTCGTCATAGGGAATATTCGGAAGATGAGGGGTTATTTGGTGGATTTTTAGATAAAGTATTTGATTAACTATTTTTTAGTGTTAATTGTCCAAAAAAAGAGGTTTTTCGAATTCCAAGTCTAACTTTTATCATCTGTACCATCACACTAATTATTTCCCAAGGGAACATTTTTTCACTACATGCCACGACCATTGGATCCTTTTTTCCAAGCGTGAGAGATTTGGATTCAAGGCTTGGGGGCTGCGGTCCATCCCGAAAGCGCAAGCCAGATGATCTCATCGCGCTTGTGGATCGTCCCTCACGAGGCAAGAAGTCAACGATGCAGGAAGAGTTCGAGAAGCTCCTACAGAAGAAATGCCCATGGCATCCAGGTGCCAATCATGCGGCAATCGATTGTTACCACCTCCGGAGGACATTCAGCAATCCCGTTGGTGGCAAGAAGAACAAGAAGTCAGTAGACAAAGAACCCGAAGATGACGACCAGGGGGACCAAGCACACAACACGAAGTTGCAGGATGCTTCAAAGACCATCAACATTATCTTCGGGGGCGATGGAGACTTTGGTTCCAGGCGGGAACAAAAACTGCTTCTCCGGGAGATCATGTCCGTCGAGCCGGCGGCACCACGACCACTTCACTGGTCAGAGGTGCCCATCTCATTCTCCCGCGACAATCAGTGGACAAGCTTTTTGGAGCCCGGTAAGTTCCCCCTGGTCCTGGACCCGATGGTAGCAGAAGTCAGGCTCACCAAGGTGCTCATCGATGGTGGGAGTGGTCTCAACCTCATCTTCGCCAGGACTTCAAAGACATGCTGGTTCCAAGCAAGTCTCCTTTCTACGGCATTGTCCCAGGTAATGCGGCGCACCCACTTGGCACGGTGGTTCTTCCAGTCACCTTCAGCATGAGGGAGAACAACCGCACCGAGTTCATTAAATTCGAAGTTGTTAACTTTGAATCTTCTTATCATGCCATACTGGGCCATCCGGCACTCGCCAAATTCATGGCAGTGTCACATTATGTTTATCTGCTTCCTAAGATGCCAAGACAAAGTGGGGTACTCACTCTTCGAGGTGACTTGATGAAGTCATATGATTGCAACCAGGAGGCGATCCAATATGCTTCGACTACGCGTGTGCCAGATGCTTCAGGGGAAGTACTCGCGGCCGTGTAGCAGCTCTCCCAAGCTGGGCTGGAGATCCCTTCAAGAAAGGCTAGCAAGTCGAGCATCCAGTCGACTGGTGATGTGGCCCTCAAGTCGATCCAGCTCCAGGAGGGTGACTCATCTAAGACCGGCGTCATCGGCGCGGGCTTAGATGAGAAATAGGAATTCGCGCTCGTTAGTTTCCTTCGGGCTAAACGAGACATATTTGTGTGGAAACCAGCGGATATGCCAGGGGTGCCCAGGGAACTGATCGAGCATAGTCTGAATGTACACCCACAGGCTATGCCCAAAAAGCAACGCCTTCGAAGATTTGCTCACAACAAGCGTGACGCAATTAAACGGGAAATAGCTAAACTCCTCGCGGCTGGCTTCATTAAAGAAGTGATTCATCCAGAGTGGGTAGCTATTCCCATCCTTGTAAGGAAAAAGAATAATGAATGGAGAATGTGCGTTGATTACACCGATCTCAACAAGCATTGCCCAAAGGATCACTTCGGGCCACCGCGCATTGATCAAGTCGTCGACTCGACGGTGGGATGTGTACTCCTCTGCTTCCTTGATTGTTATTTAGGATATCACCAGATTGCGCTCAAGGAGGAGGATCAAATCAAAACCGCATTCATCACCCCGTTCAGGACGTACGCTTACAAAACTATGTCTTTCGGGCTGAAAAATGCAGGAGCAACCTATCAGCGCGTGACTCAGATGTGCTTTGCTGATCAGCTGCATCGGAACGTTGAAACCTACGTGGATGACGTGGTCATCAAGACCAGGAATCCCAATGGCCTGATTGCAGACTTGGAAGAGACGTTCAGCAGCCTACGCAGGTTTCGGTGGAAGCTCAACCCAACTAAATGCGTTTTCAGAGTACCATCAGGAAAATTACTCGGGTTCATCATTAGCAAACCGGGGAATTGAAGCCAACCCTGTGAAGATTTTGGCCATCACTGACATGGGGGCTCTGGCCACAATCAAAGATGTGCAAAAGCTAACAGGCTGTATGGCAGCCCTGAACAGGTTCATCTCCCGGCTTGGGGAGAGAGGACTACCCTTCTTCAAGCTCCTAAAGCGCCAAAACAAGTTTCAGTGGATGGAGGAGGCAGAGCGAGCCTTGCAAGACCTGAAGCATCACCTTCAGTCTCCTCCAGTCCTTACAGCACCATTACCGGGAGAAGATCTACTACTCTACATTGTGGCAACAACTCATGTTGTCAGTAGTGCTATTGTAGTCGAGCGTAGCGAGGAAGGCCATGCATTTGGGGTGCAGAGGCCTGTGTACTTCGTCAGCGAGGTACTCTTCGAATCCAAGGTACGATACCTCCCAATTTAGAAACTTTTATATGCAATTCTAATTACATCAAGAAAGTTGCGCCATTACTTCGACGAGTACAAGATTACTGTGATTACGGATTTTCCGTTGGCAGATATTCTCCATAATCAAGATGCCATGGGGCGTATATCAAAGTGGACAGTGGAACTGGGGGCTTTGTCTATCGACTTCAAGCCACACACTGCAATCAAGTCTCAAGCTCTAGTCGATTTTATGGCTGAGTGGAGGGAGAATCAAATTCCAACTCTAGTCGACAAGCCAGAGCACTGGACCATGTACTTTGATGGGTCTCTTAAGCTCGATGGCGGCGGTGCTGGAGTTCTATTTATTTCTCCAAGAGGCGAACAATTGAAGTATGTCCTCCAGATCCTTTAGGAGGTATCCAATAATGAAGCTGAGTATGAAGCACTCCTTCACGGGCTACGTTTGGCGATATCACTAGGCATCAAGCGACTCCTTGTATATGGTGATTCACTTGTAGTCGTTCAGCAAGTCAACAAAGAGTGGGACTGCAACAAGGAGACGATGGACGCATATGTACAAGAAGTGCGCAAGCTGGAAAACAAGTTTTCTGGTCTGGCGGTTCATCATGTGGTACGAGAGCATAATGTTGGCACAGATATACTGTCGTGTAGATATACTGTCCAAGTTAGGGTCTACTCGTGCACAGGTTCCAGTGGGAGTCTTCGTTCAGGAGTTAAAGCAGCCATCCATCAAGTCCTCACCTCAGGTAACCACCGATGCGGGCCTTCAACAGCCTGATCGGGAGGTTATGATGCTTGGAGAGGACTGGAGAGAGGCTTATATCGATTTCATCCGGGATCAAAGACTACCAGTAGGGATGGACGCAAGAAGCGTAGAGGCAGCTCGTGTCATGCGCAGAAGTAAGGGGTTCGTCCTAGTCGACAATAAGCTCTACCGGCGTGGTGCACGATCAGGTGTACTCATGAAGTGCGTCACGAAAGAAGATGGTTACGACATACTGCGGGAGATACATGAGGGCATTTACGGCAACCATGCAGCTTCACGAACGCTGGTGGGGAAAGCATACAGAGCTGGTTTCTGGTGGCCCACCGCAGTGTCCGATGCTGAGGACCTTGTGCGGAGATGCCAAAACTGCCAATTCTTTGGCAAGCAATCTCACATCCCAGCTCACAGTCTCATCACCATACCGCCATCCTGGCCGTTTGCTTGCTGGAGCCTTGATATCATTGGGCCCTTCACAACGGTGCCAGGCGGTTTCACCCATGTATTGGTGGCTATCGACAAGTTTACCAAGTGGATCGAGTACAAGCCGTAGCCAAGCTCACACCAGATTGAGTTGTTGATTTCATCTCCGATATCTTGCATCACTTTGGCTTCCCGAATACGATCATCACGGAACTGGGATCAAACTTCACGGCCAACCAGTTCTGAGAGTTCTATGAAAATGCGTGCATCGATGTCAAATATGTCTCCGTCGCACACCCAAGGGCCAATGGTCAAGTCGAGAGGGCGAACGGCATGATAATTGATGGCCTCAAGAAAAGACTCTATGATGAAAATAGCAAGAAAGTAGGAAAGTGGATACACGAGTTGCCACATGTCATCTGGGGGCTCAGGACTCAGCCGTCCAAAGCCACAGGACAAACACCGTTGTTCCTTGTCTATGGCTCCATCTTACCCGCCGACATCATGTGGAAATCCCCAAGGGTTGAAATGTATAATGAAGGCGAGGCGGACGAAGCAAGGCAGTTAGAGCTTGACTCTGTCGAAGAGGCTCGCTGCACCGCTCTTGTTCAGTCAGCACGATACTTGCAGGGGATTCAGCGATATCACGATTGCAACGTGAGAGAACGGTCGTTCAGTATAGGCGATCTAGTCCTACGCCGCATCCAAGACGAGTCCGGCTTACACAAGCTCAATTCAAGGTGGGAAGGTGTCAAACCCGATTTATAAGAGCATAAACCGAGCAATCATATATGCGCCAGGATCAAGTCACGCATATATACAACAGAATTATCAAGATATCACAACACGTATCTCGAAATAAAAGCGTATAAATCATAAATGAATATCTTTATTACAACTGAATCAAGAATCAGTTCAAGGAATGCGAAAGCGTAAAATAAATACATGAAGAATAGGGCGCCACAGGGACGTTGGCTGGGAGACAACGCCTAGAAATCGTCGAGTCCGCTGATGTAGTCCTCCACGTCGCCTGGTACTCAACAAGTATAACACGAATTATGAGGCTCTAGGGTTAGCTGACTCGACTGCATTAGCTTCTAGTCTTGGCAAATTTTATTAATGCTATTTACTACAAGTGAGCACGGCTAGTATACCAGTTTTACACTCTCGAGAGGTTGCACAACTTTACCCACAAGTCGTGAGCTACGCTAGTGGTTCATCACACTTCCTTAGGTGAGATGACTAGCAAGCGCACTACGAGACCGTTACAAAGGATCATGTTAGTAAGGTGTAACCGCTAAGGTTTCTGGATCAGCAACGATGGGGCCCACTTTACGGGGGTACAAGCACACAGCACAGACTAAGCCGGAGGAGCAGGGACCATTGAATCTTACCACCCCTTTTGCCCCGCAGGTAAGTTACTCCCAAACCAAAATGACCTAATTAGTAAGTCAAGACCGTCCCATTCCAGTCTTGTGGTTGCGCGGTTATCCCAGGTTGTCGCTCTATGAACCGGTCCTTATGGAGAGTGGCCAACCAAGCACTAAGCACCGTGCTGGCCCCCTAAACCAAGTTTCTAACAAAAACATATTTTAAGGACATGTGAGCCACTCAAGCACACAGCACAGAGGGCCACTCTCAGAATTAAGTTGCATATAACCATTAATCAAATTAATTAAAAAGGACCGAGATGTGTGAGAGCGCAGCTCCTAGCACAACTAACCAAAATGCAACCCAAGGTATTATATAAAGGATAACAGTGGCTAGGAAATCCTTATAGGCATACAGTATTAAAATGCAGTATGAAATTGTATTTAAAAGTGATAGGATGTTCATGTTATACTTGCCTTCCTCAAAGTTCTCCTACTGCTGCTCAAAGGGCTCTGAAGAAGGTGGCTCCTGGTATTCCTCCGATGGCTCAACGTCTACTCATGATCGCAACGCCAAAACATGGTCCACACATGCACATACATACAAAACAATGGCAAAAGATAAGAAACAATACAACAATACAGTAAAACAACACGCACAACTAAGCTAAAACTATTCTACACGTTACAACGATCGTGTGAGCGCGAAAACCATCTAAAATGGAGCGAGAACACAAAAACTAGGGTTAAAATAAGGTCCAGGGACTTAACTGTAAGAAAACAGGAGATTCTAAGGGGATCTGCGCAAAAACCGAGGGTCTAAACATAATTAAAGGGTAGATCTAGGGTCTAACCCGCAAAAACATAGGGGCGGGACTGCGGACCCAATTTCCAGAAAGCTCAGGGGGCTCCGGCGCTAAAAATAGGACCTAGATGGAATTTCTTTTGAATAGGTGTAGACTGCGGGTTGCTTCCAGAAGAACCCAGGGACTCTTTAACAAAATAGCCAAGCCGAACCGGTACGAGTAGATCCCGCCCGCTGGATCACGATCTGACGGTCCGGACCCTATCCATCCGCGGTCTAATCTTGATCACCCGCTGCAGATCGGGCGGCTGGCGTGCAACGCGAGGGAGGGGGCGGCGCTGGATCGTCGGACTCCATTTCCCGTGGCGACGCGCGGCTCGAGCTCGCTAGAGCTCCTCAAATCCGATGCTCCGGGGGTCAAAACTACTCAAGCTCGGGTCAGGGATGGCCTACGCGATATGGGTACTTCACCTAGGGCTAAGGCGGGGCTCGGGGAGGCCTCAGGCGACGACGATGGGGGCGGTTCGGCATGGCGGCGTATCGCCGGCGCGTGCGTTCCGGCCGCAAGAGCGAGCCTTGGTCCATGACATCTAGCGCAAGACGACCAGGAGGATGATGTGGTGCTCATCGAGGGCTTGAACGGGCCAGAGAAGCAGCGTAGGCTGGCCGGCGACAAGGGCAGAGCGGCGAGGATGGGCGGCGCTCGCGGGGTAGGAGATGAGATGCAGGGGGGGTCCGTGGGAGCCAGATAAAGGCCGGGCAGGGGATCTCGGCTTGCGGGCCCGGCGCTAGGGCTCGCCGGAGATTTTGTGTAACATTCAGGTAATTAGAAATATAGACACTAGGTATTAGTGAGTTGTACAGAGAACTAGGGGTATATTTGTAAATTATGAATTTTATAAGTCCTTATGTGCAATTGTGTAAAAAGGTTATTAAATGTCAAATTCAAATGACCATAGAGAAGAAAAGTACAAATATTAAGTTAAAATCTAAGAGGAATAGACTTTGTATGAAACTAAGGACCTATGTGTAATTAACATAAAAGTAAGACTCAGATTTACTTAAGGACTAATATGTAAGAATACAAGTAATCATGACATTCCTGTAAATTTATAAACCTACCCAAAGTTTGATCAAATTTATTTGAATAAAGACAAAAGTAATTCAAATTCTACCTTTACTCATAAACTTAACTTAAAGAGTTGTAAACTTTGACTTTCTGAACCTAAGCCCTAAAACAATGTTGTAGAGTTTTAAAAACTCTACAACTTTCATGTTGAGCATTTTCTCATTTGACCTTTGTAGCAGTGAGAAATTTTAGTTTACCGAGAGGTCCCTACATTTTTTTGGAAATCACAAACCAGTCCCCCGGACCTCTCCCCTCTCTTCTTCCTCCTCGCGCACGTGGGTCCCTGCTCTGCTCGCCTGCCGCCGGCAGTGCTTCGCCCTGCCGCAGCTCTGCCGCCGCCGATGGCGCCACCTCCTGCTGGCTTACCTTCCCACGCGTCATCCCCTCCCGGCCCCGACCTCTTTCCTCTCCCCTGGTGGCCTCTCGCACGCGCGCCACGCCTTACCGAGCCGTTCGCCGGCCGCCACGATCTCACCATCGTTGCCAGCTCTTGCTAGCGCCCGTAGCCTCGCCTCTGGTCTTAACTCACACTCAGCACCACTGTGTGATCTTGTTTACCCTTGTCGCACTTCTTTTCCACTGCCTTTTCCCGTTCCCCGAGCTTGAGCTCTCACCGGATCTCCGCCGCCCCACTGCCCACCGTCGCCAGCCGCTCTCACTTCTGCTAGACCCCAATTTCAAGCCCCTCGAGCACCGCTGTGACCCACTGATGCTCTCCAGCCCATGCAATTTCATTTTCTCGCATCCAAGCTTCATCTTCCACAGCTCCGGTCGCTTCGAGCTCCGCCGCCGCCTTCGGTTCACCGTGGACAGCTCACTCCGAGCTCTCCCGCGCCACCACAACCCCCTAGCCAGCACTACATCATCCCTGTGAAGCTCCACGACCCATCCGTAGGCTCTATAGTCCAGCACATCATCCTCCTGAAGCTCGCCGGCTTTCCTCTTCGCCGCCGCCGCTACTGTCTCCGTCGGTCACCCTTGATCCAGCACATATTCATCCAATTGGTTGCACGTACATCTTCCCCGTGACTTACTGGTTCTCGTGCGCAGGTCCCTTGTCGACGTTGATCATCGGAACCTTGCCGTTAACAGTGACCTCTCCGCCGCCGCCTCGGGCTCTCGTTGGGATCTCTTCTTCCGACCTCCACGACCCTCGACACGGGGTGCCACAGAACCGTCGTGAGCTCCTACACCCTCTCCTCCCCTTGGACCTCGCCGCCGGTGATCGCCGTTGCCGGAACACGGCCGCCCCTTTCTTGCTCTGTTCCTGTCTCTAGTTCAAGGACCCCGTGTTAGAAGACTTGAAAATCCAGGGGGTTATCTGCACAGCCTTAGACTCATATGAATAGTGCCCGATGGACCTCTTGTGTAATTTATGCTGCCAGCTTAGAAATGCTATATCTATTTGAGGAAAATTCATAAAAATGCAAACTAAATTTTTTTGGAATCCTTAGTTAAAGATCTAAAACTTCACTTAAGGGATAAACTTCAGTTTCTGAATGTTTTATGCTCTAATTTAAATGTTAATTTTAGTCACTTGTAGGCTTAGAAAATGCATAGTAATTCGTAGAAAAATGATAAAATTGTGAAACTAGTTGTGTTAGTTTCCTTTTAACATGTAGAATTTAAGAAAAATAATTATCCTAGTATTTAAGTATTATTTTCTTAATGTACAAGTTTAATTAGAAATAATGTGTAATTCACTTTGTATAATTAATATTGATACATTTAAATGCTCAAAAATCATGAAAATATTTTAGGGTACTGTTCTTTAATAGTATAACCTGTTATTAGATTTCCAACCAAGAATTTGGTGTCAAACAAATTGGGCATAGTATATTTAGTCCATAATGTAATAGTAACCTAAGTTTCATGTAAATAATTAATATAACGAATAACTAAAGTTATTTAATATAATTATTAGAAACACACCCCAACCTGTTACCCTATGCCACTAGTTATATAATTAGTGTAATCAATCCTGTTATTTAATGGTTTAGATAAAACAAGTAATACTCGATAAATGACTGCCCAGTGCAGGGTAGTTAGGTTATTTGTCGAATTGTAATATACTTATATTTGGATTGCAACTTTATTGTGAATTAAATTAAAAGTATATGCATTCCATAATTTATACCTTTGCACGTCATGTAGACTCGACCACTCTCGCCGACGGAGATTACCAGCTAATCCCGGAACCAGAAGGAGTTAGTTCTGAAGACCTCGGGAACCTCGTCGCGGAATTCTCTGAAGCCCCGAACCAAGGTTCGGAAGATATTAATTTGACTAACCCCAACCCCACCAGCGAAGGCAAGCCCCGGACATAACCCCTACTTTATTACACTGCAAACTATACTATTTATATATGGCTTTATGCATTAAGTTCTTAGGAGTTGTTTGGAAACCTTAGCTGCATAATTCCAGGAACCGATGTATTGAACACTAGTACTTGAGTCCGAATAGCTGCTCTGCTTATAGGGCCGGTAGAAGTCGAGTGATTTCCTGTCACTCGCGCGACATAGGAATTGTGATGTTTACATTCCTGTTATCACTATAAGGATGACAGACGGGAGTTTGTGAGGTATCATGGTTAAGAGGATACCCCGTCTGTGTTGTGGAACTTGATAAGGTCACAGTGTGTGGTAGCGGTGGTTAAGCGTTTGAAAGTACTAGCCACATACCGTGAAATATGGTAAGCAGTAAGCCTAGTAACCAATCGGCCCGAGGAGTGGACATACCCCCCACCACATGTATTTGCTTCTTTTGGTTACTTTGTTCGACGTGTAGGAATACGTGTTGCTGGGCAACCAGGAGTACGGGTTTTGTAGTCGCGCTACAGACGTACGTCCTGCACTTTGGAAGTGCGTATGGTCCTGCAATTGCTTGTGGTGACCCTGATCCACGAGTCAGAATGAAAGGCAAACGGTTGCTTCGGAACGACCCTTTGGTGTTCCAAGCGTGTGTGTTAGGTTTACCCTTGCAAGGTTTTGAAATTCGATTTAGGAATCGTCCGTTTCTCATGGAGATTGAGACTGCTTAATCCCTTTGCCACATAGAGTAACAAGAGGAACTTTATGACTATCAAAGATGATGTTTGATTAAAGATTCTACCATGTGTGAGTAGTTATAGGTGCTTACCTAGAATGGTTAATCAACTAGAATCTGAAAGCTAAAAGTTGAAAATAAGGATCTACTCTTTGTTGCTTTCAGCTGAAAACTCTACCCAAAACCTGAAAAGCCTGCATAAGTCTAGATACATGGCTAAGTATACCATGAGCGGGTAAGTCTTGCTGAGTATTAGTATACTCAGCCTTGTTTTTGTTGATTTACTTCAGGTAATCTCCCTGATGAGCCAGCTTTCATTACACCGTGGCCCTACCCCTTGCCTGATGGTTGGTCCGTGGAGTGGGATCCGTCCCCGGCCAACACAGATTCCGCCGAGTGATATCATGCCAGGGCTAGCATGATATCTGTAATAACGAAGTGTACAATATTTACGCTTTTAAACTCCGTTGTTTAATGACTTAAAACTAAAACCCGTTTTGTAATAATCTCCTTTTCACTGGGAACTGATGATACTTTGTATACTTTTGTAATATATCTGCCTGTGATGTAAAGTGTAATGGCATTTATATCTCTGGACTCACCTTCGTGTGAGGTAACTTGTTGGATCCTGCGTTCGGTGGTTTATCGGGACATTACCCGACAGACCAATAGTATTATACCATTTGAAGCATGAGGTAGCCCTCTAGAGAGGACTCGCGTACTTGAGCAGGTGTAATTCAGGTTGGTTCTGCCATATTTTGGGCGGCCGGTGCGCGGGGACGAAGAAGGAAGGAGAGAAGGGAGGGGAGGCGCTGGCATGTAGGACCGAGCGACCAGGGAGAGAGGGAGCGCTCGGGCTGCTGACTTGGGCCAGGGCGACTCCTGAGCCACGGGGAAAAGAGAGATGAGGAAGGAAGAGAAGTGGGCCGCGCTGGAAAAGAAGCAGGCCCAAGAGGGAGGAGGGCAGGCCGGGCTGCGGGCTGGGCTGGCTGACTTCTCTTTTTCTCTCTCCTTTTGTTCTTTTCTTTTTCAAACTAACTCAATTCTATTTGAATTCAAATGAGATTTGAATTCAACTTAACCATTCAAACAAACAAAAGAGATGCACCAGCATGAATGCACAACCATGTTGAACCTAAAATAAATTTTAATTACTTGTGGTATAAAATTAATTTAAATGCAAGATAAATCAAGAAAAACCTTAGAAATTTTATTTAAGCCAAAATAAATTCATTAAAAATTAGGAAATTTACGTTAGGGTGTTACAAACCTACCCCGCCTTACAGGAATCTCGTCCCGAGATTCAGATAGACTAGCTAGCAAAGAGATCGGGGTATGTCTTCCTCAGCTCATCCTCTTGCTCCCAAGTAGCCTCATCTTCGGTGTGATGACTCCACTGAACACGGCATATCTTGATCTTCTTGTTCCTGGTAACTCTCTCAGACGTCTCCAGAATCTTCATCGGATGCTCAGTGTAAATCAGGTCCTCCTGCACTTCCAACCCTTCCAATGGTGCTTGTTCTTCTGGCACTCTCAAGCATTTCTTCAGCTAGGATACATGGAACACATCATGCACTCCTGAGAGGTTGGGAGGCAACTCCAAGCGATATGCTACCTCACCTTTCTGTTCCAACACCTTGAACGGACCGATGTATCAAGGGGCTAGCTTCCCTCTCACGTTAAACCTGCGGATTCCTCTCAACGGCGAGACCTTTAGGTACACATGATCACCCACTGCAAAGGTCAGATCTCGACGATGAACATCCGCGTAGCTCTTCTGACGAGTCTGTGCGACCCTCAGGTTCTCTCGCACCTGCTGCACCAACTATTCTGCCTCTTCAACAATATCCGGACCAAACACCTGCCTCTCGCCAATCTGATCCCAATACAGCGGAGTCCTGCACTTCCGACCATACAGGGCCTCGAAAGGAGATTTCTTCAGACTGGCCTGGTAACTATTGTTATACGAGAACTCTGCAAACGGCAGGCATTTATCCCAGCTGGTACCATACTGAATAGAACAGGCTCAAAGCATATCCTCCAACACTTGGTTGGTTCTCTCTGTCTGCCCATCTGTCTGAGGATGATAAGCGGTGCTGAAACGCAGCTTCGTATCCAATGAATCATGCAACTGCTCCCAGAACTGTGAAGTGAACTGAGATCCTCGGTCAGATATGATCTTCTTCGGAACACCATGCAAACAGACGATCCTAGAGATGTACAACTCTGTGAGTCTAGCACCGGAGTAAGTAGTGTTCACCGGGATGAAGTGGGCAACCTTCATCAACCGATCCACTACTACCCATATATAGTTGTACCCTTTCTGAGTACGAGGCAATCCAACGATGAAGTCCATAGTGATCTCCTCCCATTTCCACTCTGGAATCTTCAATGGCTGCAATAGACCTGCTGGTCTCTGATGCTCTGCCTTGACACGCTGACAAGTGTCACAGATAGCCACGTACTCCGCAACAGAACGCTTCATTCCATACCACCAGAATCGTTCCTTGAGGTCATAATACATCTTCGTGCTGCCCGGATGAATGGAATATGCTGTATCATGAGCCTCACTCAAGATCAGCTTCCTGTGATCCTCTACATCCGGCACACATATCCGACCCTTGTACCACAAGGTACCCTGATCATCCTCTCTGAAATGAGGTGCCTTGCCAACCTTGAGCAGTTCACGGATCTCCTGCAGCTTCTTATCTTCTTTCTGATGCTGCTTGATCTCTGCCTCTAGAGTGGGTTCTGCCTCGAATGATGTACCCGAGGTGTGATGCAAGAAACCCAGACTTAACTGCTCAAACTCCTCGCATAACTCTTGAGGCATCTGAAAAGCCACGGCCATGTTAACATAGCTCTTCCTACTCAGAGCATCTGCTACAACATTGGCCTTACCCGGATGATAGTGAATCTCCAGGTCATAATCCTTGACCAACTCTAGCCATCTTCTCTGCCGCATGTTCAGCTCACTCTGAGTGAAAATGTACTTGAGGCTCTTATGATCAGTGTAAATGTCACACCTCTGCCCAAACAAGTAATGCCTCCATATCTTCAGAGCATGCACAACTGCGGCTAACTCCAGATCATGAGTGGGATAATTCAGCTCATGCTGGCACAGCTGCCGCGAGGCATAAGCGATCACTCTGCCTTCCTGCATCAGGACGCAACCAAGACCATCCATCGAAGAATCACAATACACTGTGAACCTCTTGCTCTGGTCTGGCAGAGTAAGGACTGGCGCCGTAGTCAACCTCTTCTTCAGCTCCTCGAAGGCCTTCTAGCGCTCATCAGTCCAAGAGAAATCCACACCCTTCTCTAGCAAGGAAGTCAAAGGCTTCGCAATCTTGGAGAAATTCTCAATGAACCTCCGATAATATCCTACTAAGCCTAGAAAAGAGCGGACTTCCTTCACTGTCTGCGGTACCACCCAGTCAAGCACATCCTTTACCTTTCCGGGGTCCACAGCAATACCTCCCTTGGAGATGACATGACCGAGAAATGGAACCTCGTCAATCCAGAATTCGCACTTACTGAGCTTGGCATACAGCTTGTGCGCTCTAAGCCTCTGCAACACAAGCCTCAGATGTTTCTCATGCTCTGCCTGTGACTTAGAATATACCAGGATATCATCAATGAATATCACCACAAAGGTGTCCAGATAATCCATGAAAACCTTGTTCATCAGAGCATTGGTCAAGCCGAAGGACATGACCGTATACTCGTATAGCCCATACTTGTAGATAAATGCCATCTTCGGGATATCCTCGGGACGAATCTTTAGCTGGTGATAACCCGAACGCAGATCAATTTTTGAGAATACACAAGCGCCCTGAAGCTGATCAAAGAGATCCTCAATGCGGGGCAATGGATGCTTGTTCTTGATGGTGACTGCATTCAGATCCCGATAATCGACGCACATTCTCTTCGCACCATCCTTCTTCTCTACAAGCAATACAGGAAAAGCCCAAGGAGAGAAACTACGACGAATATAACCCTTGGCTAGCAACTCGTCGACAGTCTTCTTAACTTCCTCATGCTCAACAGGTGCCATACGATAGGGCCACTTAGCAATAGGAGCTGTGCCAGGCAAGAGATCAATAGAAAACTCAATGTCGCGATCAGGCGGCATACCTGGCAAATCATCCGGAAAGACATTCGGGAATTCAGACACCACGCGTATACCATCTGTGGATCTAGCCTTCTAACAAAGAATCCCAGAAGGCTCCGAAGCACTGACTGTGACCTCCTGTCCATCCAGTGCTGACAAGTGGATAGTCCTCCGAGCACAATCAATCTTGACACCCCATCTAGCAAGGGTCTCCATTCCCAAGATCACATCGATACCCTTGGTGTCTAGCACCATCAGATTTGTACTGAACTCTACCCCCCTTATGACAATACTGACTCTGGGACAGAAGATATGAGACCTCAACTGCCCTCCCGGTGAAGATACTAACATGTCCCTCTTTAATGTGCTAGTATGAATGCCATGATGCTCGACAAAAGATCGAGTAATGAAGGAATGCGTAGCACCAGTATCAAAAAGCATGATAGCAGGGTGGGTATTGACCATAAACGTACCTATAACCACGTTGGGAGCCACGGCCACTGACTCGGCCGCCACGTGGTTCACCCTGCCCTAGGATGGCGCCTTGGGCTAAGCTGGGCGTCCCTGCTGTCCAGACTGCGCCTTCCGGGGACAAACATTGGCGTAGTGTCCCTACTTGCCGCAGTGATAGCACGCCCGTGGGAATGCTGGAGCCTGCTGTCCGGCAGGAGGAGTAGGCACTCCCTGCCGCGGAGCTGGTGGAGCCGGTGGAGCAGAGCGTGCTGGAGGCGCTGGAAGCCTCTGGCCCTGTCCCGCCTGCTGCTGGTGAGGACCAGGCGGGTACTGCTGCTGTCGCTGCTGGTACAACTGGATCTGCCTCTGCTGCTGCGGGTACTGGTACCGAGGCTGAGTGTTGCTGCCAGTCACAGCAGGAAACATCTTCCTCTTCTTGTCCTCAATCTCCCGGCGTTTGCGCTCGGTGTTGAGGGCAGAGTCAACCAGATGGTTGAAGTTGTCGAAGCGGTGGTTCATGAGCGCGTACTCCAGGTGATCATCCAGCCCCTCCCTGAAGTGCTCCTGCTTATCGCCATCATTGGCGACCTCAGCGGGGGCATAGCGAGCGAGCTGGAGGAAACGATCACGGTACTCGGTCACCGTCATAGCTCCCTGAAATGACAATCACCGGAAAAAGAGGATGGAAATTACTCAGCATTTCTTATAACAAGGGTGGGTTTGAGCTCAAAAAGAAATTGCGGAAGACAGCCTTTGGGTTTAGTATCTCAGCATCTATTGTTTCATCCTCAAGATCTTTATCATCCATCTGATATCTAGCCTTTGCTATTACCAAAATCATGGTGGATTTTCCGAAGATCTTTTGGGACCACGAGGACATGCTCATATCAATGCCTTGCATTGGGAGTGTTTTCCACTTCTCTTGTGGGAGTCACTTCAGTTGTTTAGCTACACCGAGCCACCGCAATATGATGCAGTGGAGTATAATGAAGAGGGTGTTCCTCGGTGCAGAGTGAAGATGACTATTCCCCAGCATCCATCTCGATCCCTATGGCAGCCCATCGAGATTGATGTGGTTGGTCACCGTCTAGCAAACACTTTTGAAGCCGCAGCTCTGGAGGCCATCAACATTTTCTGTGACTAGCATCCAGATGAAGTTGCCGGGTATCCTATTGGTTTGTTCCCTACAGCAGATTCTCATGACCCCGAGTGGACTTTTTGAGTATCACACTTTGGACATTTACTAGGAGATTTGACAGAAGAAATGCTACGTGCTACAGTCAGGTTTATGAATGCCCAATACCATTATCAGATACTTCAGCATCACGGTATGAGCCAGATAACAAATATAGCCCAAGGTAATCACAGAAACATTAACCGGCAGATTTCTCAGATTGAAGAGCTCCAAGCCACGATCACTCGTAAAGATGAAGTTATCGCACAACAGGATGAAACCATCATTCACCGAGAGGATCAGATCATTGAGAGTGATACATTAATCATTCAGCGCAACACCATCATCGAGTTTCTCCAAGAACAAGTTCATGATCTTACTCTTGAGCTTGACGATGCCATCACCCATATTGATATGCTTCATGAACAGCTAGTGCCTCCGGTCGCACCTGAGGAGTCTGAAAGTGAAGATGAAGAAGAAGACCTGGAAGAGATTGAAGGAGTTTCTGATCTTAATTCCGAGCATGGGGATCCCGAACCTAATCCTCAGCCCAATCGTTCTTCTTCCGGCAGCCAGTCATCTATAGGCAACCTCGATGATTTCTAGTCTCTTCCAAAGCGTCGACATTCTAGATGCACTTAGTGTAGTATAATGTGACATAGGGAGTGAGCAGTCTAGTTGGACTTAAGGGCCACTTGTTGTATTATATGTGGCATATGTAAGCATGGTTTGAGTGGTAGTTGGTAGACTACTGAGATGTAATATAGTAATGACCACCAGTTTATGATCTATAACCCGAGTTTCCTGTCCGGTTGTCTATTGAGCCATCTATCTATTGCACCATTTCCATATATTTTATTTTTTTGTGCGGTATATTTCTAAAAATGGAAGCAAGTATTGGTGATTTCTAATGGATATCTTCCATTCTTAAGATGGTTGGCGCTACGCGTGGAACCCCTGAAGGTTTTAGGACAGACCAGGCTAGCAGTTCCCAACAACCGCCACCACCACCACCAAATCTAGCAGAAGTAATGGCATGGCAGACTGAACTCCTTGATCAGCTAGTGCAGGCACAGCAGAACCAATTTCGTCATCAGCAATGAGGTTGTGATGAACATCTCTCTGCTAGTTACCAAGATTTCTTCAGCACGCACCCCCACTTTTTCATAAGACCGAAGAGCCTCTTGATGCGGATGCATGGCTCCGCACTATTGAGTCCAAATTCGCACTACTGTCCACACCATGCTCTGAAGCAAACAAGGCACTCTTTGTAGCATAGCAGCTTCGTGGCATTGCTCGCATTTGGTGGGATCATTATTATGCCATGCAGCCAGAAGGACGTGTAGTCACATGGGAAGAGTTTCGGACCGCCTTTAGGGCGCATCATATTCCTGAAGGGCTCATTGAGCGGAATCTTAATGAATTTTTAGCTCTTACCCAGGGAATCGTAATGCAGTACGCACAGGACTTCAATCACCTGTGTCAGTATGCGGGTTATCATGCAAACACCAATGCCAAGAAGCAAGATCGTTTCCGTCGTGACCTGAACACCAAGCTCAAAGAACGGCTGAATCTTGTTAAGACCGACACCTTTAATGAGCTAGTCAACATGGCAATTACTCAGGAAGATTGTATTTCAGCCCATCGGGCTGAGAAGAAGCGGAAAATATCCGCTGGACCCTCGATTGCTCAACCCCCGAGGTATCGGTTAGTCCAGAATACATCTCCACAAGCCCCACCCCGAAACAATCAGTCAGGAAGATGGGTAGCGAGACCCCCTCAGCAGTCTAGATTCAACAGGCCACCGGTGCCTCAACCCCAACAGCAGCAGCAACAATTTTGATTAAGATCGAACTTTCTCCAGTTCAATCAGGGAAACAACAACAATGGTTGTTTCAATTGCGGCAGCTCATCGCATTTCATCAAAAATTGCCCTCAACCTAGGAAATTATTCCAAGAGCAGACTTCCAACCCAAGCAGCAAGGGCCAAGGCAAGAAGCAAACTATACAAGTCCGCCAAGGAAGGGTGAATTTCACGACTCTCTCCGAACTTCCTGAGGGTGCACCAATAATGACGAGTACTTTCACTATACATCATCAACCTGCTGTTATACTTTTTGATTCCGGTGCAACCCATAGCTTTATCAGTCCAAAGTTTGGAACAAAAGTAGGCTTGGATTTCTATCATACTAAAGGAACATATATGATAGCGACTTCTGGTGGTAAAATTGCTTCAAATCAAATCTGTAGAGATGTGCCAATTCAAATGGGTAGCAATCTGATAAAGATAGATTTAATTTTGTTAAACCTAGAAGGAATGGATATCCTACTAGGTATGGATTGGATGACTAGGCACCAAGTATTGTTAGATATCTCTTCCCGAGCGGTTGAGATAAACTCATTTGATTACAAGGCTACTATTCTATATCTTCCACAGCACGAGTATATCAACTCTTGCGTTTATGCCATAGAAGGGATCAAGCTTAAGGACATCCCTATCGTATGTGAATATACAGATATTTTTCCGGATGATTTGCCCGGGATGCCTCCTGATAGGGACATTGAGTTTATAATAGACTTAGAACCTGGTACAGCCCCCATCTCTAAAAGACCTTATCGTATTGCCACCCAATGAGCTGGCAGAATTAAAAGTACAACTTCAGGACCTTCTTGATAAAGGTTTTATTCGTCCAAGTGCTTCACCATGGGGATGCCCAGCCTTGTTTGTGAAGAAAAAGGACCATAGCCTCAGACTATGTGTGGACTATCGCCCCCTCAATGCAGTAACCATCAAAAACAAATATCCTCTTCCCCGCATTGATATCTTGTTTGACCAATTAGCTGGAGCCAAGATATTTTCCAAAATTGACCTTCGCTCTGGCTATCACCAGATAAAAATTAAGCCCAGCGATATCCCAAAGACAGCCTTCTCCACCAGATATGGATTGTATGAATATCTGGTTATGTCCTTTGGTCTTACCAACACCGCAGCATATTTCATGTATCTCATGAACTCTGTTTTTATGCCGGAGCTCGATAAATTCGTCATAGTATTCATCGATGATATTCTGGTCTATTCCAAAAACCTAGAAGATCATGCTAGACATCTTCATATTATTCTTCAGAGATTGCGCGAACACCACTTGCATGCCAAATTCTCCAAATGTGAATTTTGGCTAGATACAGTTAAATTTTTAGGTCACACCATCTCTAGTGATGGTATGTCTGTTGATCCGAGTAAAGTCCAAGAAGTGATGGATTGGAAGCTCCCTACTTCATTCCATCAGCTCCGTAGTTTTCTTGGTCTTGCTGGCTATTATCGTCGTTTCATCACTGATTTCTCTAAAATAGCCAAGCCAATGACAGAATTGCTGAAGAAAGGAGTTAAATTCTCCTGAAATCAGAAATGTGAAGAAGCATTCTACACTCTAAGAGCACATCTCACTACTGCACCAGTTTTGGCTCAGCCAGATAATTTCAAACCTTTTGATATCTATTGCGATGCATCGGGCATCGAACTTGGTTGTGTACTCATGCAAAACAACCAAGTAATGGCTTATGCCTCACGAGCACTCAGAACTCATGAACAGAACTATCCTACCCATGATCTTGAGCTTGCAGCCGTTATCCATGCACTTAAGATCTGGAGACATTATCTTATGGGTACTAAGTGCAACATCTACACTGACCATAAGAGTCTCAAGTATATTTTTACACAAGCAGATCTAAATATGAGACAAAGATGTTGGCTAGAGCTTACAAAAGACTATGATCTAGAAGTACACTATCATCCAGGCAAGGCTAATGTGGTTGCGGATGCACTTAGCCGCAAAGTGCATTGCCATTGTTTATCAATAGAAGCCTTCAGTGAAACTCTCTGCTAGGAAATGAGAAAGCTCAATCTTGAGATTATTCATCAAGGTAGTTTGAATCATATATCAGTTGAACCCACACTTCAAGATAGTATCATTATAGCACAACTACATGATGAAGGAGTCAAAATCATCAAGCAACAGTTAGCCCAGGGAGAAGAAAAGTATAAGTGTTTTCAAGTAGATCACAAATGAATTCTATGGTTCAAGGTACGTATTGTTGTACCCAAGGACCATCAGCTTCGTAAGCAAATTCTAGACGAGGCACATCTGTCCAAGTTCTCTATGCACCCTGGCAGTACCAAAATGTATCAAGACTTAAGACAGAACTTTTGGTGGACTCGCATGAAAAGAGAAATTGCAAGATATGTCTTTGAGTGTGATATTTGCCAAAGAGTTAAAGCCAGTCACTTAAAGGTTGCTGGTGTTCTTCAACCTTTACCCATTCCTTCTTGGAAGTGGGAAGATATCTGCATGGATTTCATCGTTGGCTTACCCAACACATCCTAGAGGCATGATTCTATTTGGGTAATCGTTGATCGATTAACCAAAACCCTCCATTTCCTTCCTGTGCATACTACTTACAATGCTAAGAAGTATGCTGAGATCTATCTAGACCAAATCGTTCGTCTCCATGGAATACCTAAAACAATCATCTCTGATCGTGGAGCACAGTTCATTGCTTGTTTCTGGGAGCAACTCCAACAATCCCTTGGAACCAAATTAATTCGAAGCTCCGCATATCACCCGCAAACAGACGGACAAATGGAAAGGATAAATCAAATCCTAGAGGATATGCTTAGAGCCTGTGTAATCCAATATGACAAAAATTGGGATAAATGCTTAGCTTTGGCAGAATTCTCCTACAATAACAGTTATCAGTCGAGTCTCAAAATGGCTCCTTTTGAAGCATTATACGGTCGCCGATCTTTGGACCCGATCCTATCACTGAAGCAGAAGAAAAAGTGAAGATCATTCAAAGTAATCTAAAGGCAGCCCAATCTCGACAAAAGAGCTCCACTGGCATATCCGTTGGTTTCCATGCGAATATGTCTCGGTTAGCCCGAAGGAAGTTGACGAGCGCGAGTTCCTATTTATCACCCAAGCCCGCGCCGATGACAGCGGTCTTAGATGAGTCTCCCTCCTGGGGCTGAATCGTCTTGAGGGCCACGTCATCAGTCGACTGGATGCTTGTCACACCCGATTTATAAGAACATAAATCGAGCAATCATATATGCGCCAGGATCAAGTCACGCATATATACAACAGATTATCAAGATATCACAACCCATATCACGAATAACATTAATATAAATCGTAAATGAATCAATAATGAATTATTTTATTACAACCGAATCAAGAATCGGTTCAAGAGTTGTGGAAGCGTAAAAGGAATATATGAAGAGCTGGGCGCCACAGGGACGTCGACCGGGAGACAAACGCCTAGAAGTCGTCGAAGCCGCTGACGTAGTCCTCCACGTTGCCGGGCACTGAGCAGCAGTCGAAGATATCCGAAATAGAACAGAAGAGTAGAGAGGCAAGTGTGAGTACAAACTCGTACTCAACAAGTATAACACGAGCATGAGGCTCTAAGGTTAGCTGACTCAACTGCATTAGCTTTTAGTCTTGGCAGATTTTATTAAAGCTAATCACCACAAGTGGATGAGTTACCATGACCCAAATTGCATAAGAATTAATCAATATTAATTAAGAACTATTGAGAACCATCCAAACCAAAACCACCCGAGGAATCGCCCTCGTCAAAGGTTGATAACCCCACTAATCAAAAGGAGGATCTGGGCCGCTCATGACTGTGAGCACAGCTGATATATCAGTTTTACACTCTCGAGAGGTTGCACAACTTTACCCACAAGTCGTGAGCTACGCTAGTTGTTCATCACACTTCCTTAGGTGAGATGGCTAGCAAGCACACTACGAGACCGTTACAAAGGATCACATTGGTAAGGTGTAACCGCTAAGGATTCTGGATCAGCAACGATGGGGCCCACCTCCGGGGGTACAAGACACACAGCACAGACCAAGCCGGAGGAGCAGGGACCATTGAAGCTTACCACCCCTCTTGCCCACGCAGGTAAGTTACTCCCGAACCAACACGACCTAATTAGTAAGTCAAGACCGTCCTATTCCAGTCTTGTGGTTGTGCGGTTGTCCCAGGTTGTCGCTCTATGAACCGGTCCTTATGGAGAGTGGCCAACCAAGCACTAAGCACCGTGCTGGCCCCCTAAACCATGTTTCTAACAAAACATCTTTTAAGGACGCACAAACCACTCAAGCACACAGCACAGAGGGCCGGCTCCAGAATTAAGTTGCATAAGATCATTAACAAATTAATTAAAAAGGACCAAGTGTGTTATAGCGCAGCAACCTAGCACAACTAACCAAAATGCAACCCAAAGGATATATATAAAGGATATAAAGAGGCTAGGAAAGTCCTTATAGGCATACAGTATTAAAATGCAGAATGAAATTGTATTTAAAAGTGATAGGATGTTCATGTTATACTTGCCTTCCTCGTACTCTCCCGGCTGCTGCTCGAACTGCTCGGAAGACGGCTGCTCCTGGTACTGCTCCGGTGGCTCGACGTCTATTCACGATCGTAACAACAATACATGGGCCACACATGCACACACATGCAAACAATAGCAAAATATAAGAAACAGTACACCAATACAATAGAACAGCACATAAAACTGGCCTAGAACCATTCTACACGTTACAACGATCGCGTGGATATAAAGAACACTTAAAACGGAGCTAAAACGCGAAAACTACGCTCAAAACAAGATCCGGGGACCTATTTGTAAGAAAAACATAACTTCCAGGGGCTTCTGCACAAAAACCGAGGACTTAAACGTAAATAAACCCTAGACTCGGGGGCTAGCGCGAGAAAACCCAAGACATGGACCGCGGGTTCAAAATTCAGGAAGCTCAGGGGGTCAAACGGGAATAAAAGGACCCGTCTGTAAATATTTTTTTACTAGGGCTGGACGGCGGGTTGATTGCAGGAAAACGCAGGGACTCTTTAGCAAAACTACCGGCGCTGACCGGTACGCGCGGTTCTGGGCCATTGGATCTAATCTCTACGGCTCGGATTTAAACTTAAACGCGAAGGGGTACGCGCGCCTAACAGCCGTTGGATCTGCATCCAACGCTCCTGGCCTATACTTAAACGGATCTAATCTAGACCACCCGTCCCAGATCTGATGGCTCCGATTCATCCCTACCCCGAACCGGTACGCGCGATTTAGATCCCTTGGATCTCAATCTCACGGCTCAGATCTAAGCGTGCGCGATCTAATCCTATCCACCCGTCCCGGATCTTACGGCCAGGACTGAAAGGAAGCACCCGGCGGCGGAGGGGGGTCGCCGGAGCTCCTTCCCGCGACGGCGCTACGCCGGCGATGGCCTAACTTGGCCGTCCGGGCACCATTTGAAACGAGGTCAAGCCCTGGAGGATGCTGGCGGCATGTGTAACCCATCCGGGCAATCGTGGTGAAGGATTTGGGCACAACTAGATCAGAACGGCGGCGAGAGCGGCTCGGGGCGACGGCGCATCGACGGCGCTCGCGTTCTGGGCGCTACGGGCGGCTAAAGGCTACTGCTGCTGGTGCAAAAGGACCAAAGTGATGGAGCGGAGCTCACCGGAGTAATGTGGGGGCCGGCGGTGCAACGGAGGAAGGACGGCGACGACGACCGGCGGCGAAAAGGTCGGGCTCCCGCGGAGGAGGGCGATGCCGGGGTGGCCGGGCCCTCTGGATGGTGGGAATTGCTCCGGGAGGTTCCTGCGAAGGAGATGGGGAGGTCAGCACGGCTCGGGAACCTTTGGCAGTGAGCAATCGCGGCGGCGGAAGGTCTCACCGTCGGTGGCTTCGGGTCAAATTCCGGCGAGCACAGGAACGGAGGACGCGAGCACGGCTAGGTGGTCTACTCTGGCACCTGGGCGGAGCTCCTGTGGGGTCTAGTCGGGGCTGGAGCGCAGGGGAACGGCGTGCCTGCGGCGGCGGGGCTCTGCCCGAGCGGAGGCAAGGCAGCGGCGCGTCTGGGGTTCGTTCGGGGCGGCGCTGGTGGTAGGAGATGGGTTCAAGGTTGGCGCAGGGAGATAAGAAGGGCAGGGCCAGGGGTCTCGGGGAGGGTCGTGGCGGGGGAGGGCCGGGGATCTCGGCCGTGCTGCGGCGCGGCCGTTGCGGGGAGGAGTTGCGGGAGGAGGGGGATGACAGGTGGGGCCGCCCTGGCAGCGGGAGGAGGGAGGAGAGGGCGCTCGGGCGGGGAGCAGAGGGAAAACGGGCCGGGCGGCCGTGCGCAGCCTGCGCGGGGAGGGAAGAGAAGAGGGGAGAGCTGGGCCGCGGGTGAGGAAGAGGAAATGGGCCGGCGTGGCCCATGCGGGGAAAAGAGGAGAGAGAGGGCCCGAGAGAAGAGAGAGGAAAGGAAAGTGGGCCGGGCTGAGAGAGGCTTTGGGCTGGTTTCCTTCGCTCTTCTTTTCCTTTCTCTTTTCTAACCTCACACCAAATCAAACAAATCTAATTGAATTCAAAATACCATTTGAATTCAAACCTATAAACTCAACACAATTAAAACAATGTTGCAGCATGAGTGCACAAACAATTTAATCCTATGATAACTTTTATTTTCTTACGTTATAAATTGCTTTAAATGCGAGATAAATTAGAGAAAATCCTGGAAAATTTATTTAAGCCCAAATAAATTCATTAAAATTTGGGGAAAATACATTAGGGTGTTACAAACCTACCCCCCTTACAGGAATCTCGTCCCGAGATTCGAATAGGCTAGCCAGCAAAGAGATCGGGGTATGTCTTCCTCAGCTCTTTTTCTCGCTCCCAAGTAGCCTCGTCTTCCGTATGATGACTCCACTGAACACGGCACATCTTGATCTTCTTGTTTCTGGTAACTCTCTCAGACGTCTCCAAAATCTTCACCGGATGCTCGATGTAGGTCAGATCTTCCTGCACATCTAACCCCTCTATCGGTGCTTGCTCTTCTGGCACCCTCAAGCACTTCTTTAGCTGAGACACGTGAAACACATCGTGCACTCCTGAGAGATTGGGAGGCAACTCCAAACGATATGCCACCTCACCTTTCCGTTCCAACACCTTGAACGGACCAATGTATCGAGGAGCTAGCTTCCCTCGTACATTAAACCTGCGGATTCCTCTCATCGGCGAGACCTTCAGATATACATGATCACCCACTGCGAAGGTTAAATCTCGGCGACGCACATCCGCATAGCTCTTCTGACGAGCTTGAGCGACCCTCAGATTCTCTCGCACCTGCTGTACCAACTGCTCTGCCTCTTCAACAATATCTGGACCAAATACCTGCCTCTCGCCAATCTGATCCCAATACAGCGAGGTCCTGCACTTCCGACCATACAGGGCCTCAAAAGGAGATTTCTTCAGACTGGCCTGATAACTGTTGTTATACGAAAATTCTGCATACGGCAGGCATTTATCCCAGCTGGTACCATACTGAATGGCGCAGGCCCGGAGCATATCCTCCAACACTTGGTTGGTTCTTTCGGTCTGCCCATCTGTCTGAGGATGATAAGCAGTACTGAAACGCAGCTTCGTATCCAACGAATCATGCAACTGCTCCCAGAACCGTGAAGTGAACTGAGATCCTCGATCAGATATAATCTTCTTCGGAACACCATGCAGACATACAATTCTGGAGATGTACAACTCTGCGAGTCTAGCACCGGAGTAAGTAGTGTTCGCCGGAATGAAGTGGGCAACTTTCGTCAACCGGTCCACTACTACCCATATGGAGTTGTACCCCTTCTGAGTACGAGGCAAGCCAACAATGAAGTCCATGGTGATCTCCTCCCATTTCCACTCTGGAATCTTCAATGGCTGCAATAGTCCTGCTGGTCTCTGATGCTCTGCCTTGACACGCTGACAAGTGTCACAGATAGCCACGTACTCCGCAACGGAACGCTTCATTCCATACCACCAGAATCTTTCCTTCAGGTCGTAATACATCTTCGTGCTGCCTGGATGGATAGAATATGCTGTATCATGAGCCTCACTCAGAATCAACCTCCTGAGATCTGCTACATCCGGCACACATATACGACCCTTGTACCACAAGGTACCCTGATCATCCTCTCTGAAATGAGGAGCCTTGCCAATCTTGAGCAACTCACGAATCTCCTGCAGCTTCTTATCTTCCTTCTGACGCTGCCTGATCTCTGCCTCTAGAGTGGGTTCCGCCTCGAACGATGTACCCGAGGTGTGATGCAAGAAACCCAGACTCAACTGCTCAAACTCCTCGCATAACTCCTGAGGCATCTGAAAAGCCACGGCCATGTTAACATAGCTCTTCCTGCTCAGAGCATCTGCTACAACATTGGCCTTGCCCGGATGATAGTGAATCTCCAGGTCAAAATCCTTGACCAACTCTAGCCATCTTCTCTGCTGCATATTCAGCTCACTCTGAGTGAAAATATACTTGAGGCTCTTGTGATCGGTGTAAATATCACACCTCGGCCCAAACAAGTAATGCCTCCATATCTTCAGAGCATGCACAACTGCGGCTAACTCCAGATCATGAGTGGGATAATTCAGCTCGTGCCGGCGCAACTGCCGCGAAGCATAGGCTATCACTCTGCCTTCCTGCATCAGAACGCAACCAAGACCATCCCTCGAAGCATCACAATACACTGTGAACCTCTTGCTCTGGTCTGGCAGAGTAAGGACTGGCGCCGTAGTCAACCTCTTCTTCAGCTCCTCGAAGGCACTCTGACGCTCATCAGTCCAAGAGAAATCCACACCCTTCTCCAGCAAGGAAGTCAAAGGCTTAGCAATCTTGGTGAAATTCTCAATGAACCTCCGATAATAACCTGCTAAGCCCAGAAAAGAGCGGACCTCCTTCACTGTCTGCGGTACAACCCAGTCAAGCACATCCTTTACCTTTCCGGGTTCCACAGCAATACCTCCCTTGGAGATCACATGACCGAGGAACGGAACCTCGTCAATCCAGAACTCGCACTTACTGAGCTTGGCATACAGCTTGTGCTCTCTGAGCCTCTGCAACACAAGCCTCAGATGCTTCTCATGTTCCGCTTCTGACTTGGAATATATCAGGATATCATCAATGAATATCACCACAAAGGTGTCCAGATAATCCATGAAAACCTTGTTCATCAGATGCATGAAGAAAGCCGGAGCATTGGTCAAGCCAAAGGACATGACCGTATACTCGTATAACCCATACTTGCAGGTGAATGCCGTCTTCGGAATATCCTCGGAACGAATCTTCAGCTGATGATAACCCGAACGCAGATCAATCTTCGAGAACACACAAGCACCCTGGAGCTGATCAAAAAGATCCTCAATACGGGGCAATGGATGCTTGTTCTTGATAGTGACTGCATTCAGATCCCGGTAATCGACGCACATTCTCTTCGCGCCATCCTTCTTCTCTACCAGCAATACAGGAAAAGCCCAAGGAGAGAAACTGCGACGGATATAACCCTTAGCTAGCAACTCGTCGACAGTCTTCTTAACCTCCTCATGCTCGACAGGAGCCATACGATAGGGCCTCTTAGCAATAGGAGCTGTGCCAGGCAAGAGATCAATAGAAAACTCAATGTCGCGATCAGGCGGCATACCTGGCAAATCATCCGGAAAGACATCCGGGAATTCAGACACCACGCGAATACCATCCGTGGGTCTAGCCTCCATCTGATGAAGAAATCCAGAAGACTCTGTAGTTCCAACAGTAACCTCCTGACCATCCAGTGCTGACAGAAGAACAGTCCTCTAAGCACAATCTATCCGGACTCCCCACTTAGCAAGAGTCTCCATCCCGAGGATCACATCAATGCCTTTGGTGTCTAGCACCATCAGATTCGCACTGAAATCTACCCCCCTTATGGCCACACTGACTCTGGGACAGAAGACATGATACCTCAACTGCCCTCCCGGTGAAGATACTAACATGCACCTCTTTAACGTGCTAGTAGGAATGCCATGATGCTCAACAAAAGACCGGGTGATGAAAGAATGCGTGGCACCAGTATCAAAAAGAACTGTAGCAGGGTGGGTGTTGACCATGAACGTACCAATAACCACGTTAGGAGCCTCGGCCGCTGACTCGGCCGTCACGTGGTTCACCCTGCCCTGAGCTGGGGCCTTGGGCGGTGCTGCTCGGCCCTGCTGTCCTGCCTGCGCCTTCCGGGGGCAGACGTTGGCGTAGTGCCCCGGCTTGCCGCAGTGGAAGCACACTCGCGGAAATGCAGCGGCCTGCTGCCCAGGAGGAGGGGTGGGCGCTCCCTGCCTCTGAGCTGGTGGAGCCGGAGGCGCTGGAAGCCTCTGACCTTGTCCCGCCTGCTACTGCTGCTGAGGACGAGGCGGAAACTGCTAGCCGCTGCTGGTACTGCTGGGGCGGCCTCTGCTGCTGCTGCTGAGGATGCTGATAGCGGGGACGAGTGTTGCTGCCCGAAGAGGATGGAGCCATCTTCCTCTTCTTATCCTCAATCTCCCGGCGCTTACGATCGGTGTTGAGAGCAGCATCAACCAGCTGGTTGAAGTTGTCGAAGCGGTGGTTCAGCAGCGCATACTGGATGTGATCATCCAGTCCCTCCTTGAAGTACTCCTGCTTATCGCTATCACGAGCGACGTCGGCAGGGGCATAGCGGGCAAGCTGAAGGAAACGGTCACGATACTCCGTCACCGTCATAGATCCCTGAAATAAAGAACACAGACAACAAGGATGGAGATCGCTCAATATGGTCAGGTTTACGAAAGAGGTCAAGGATAGATCAAGCTCAAAGAGATTGCGGAGAATTCCATTCAAATTTACCTGCTTAAGGGCACGGAACTCCTTCTGCTTCATCTTCATTATGCCCTCAGGAATGTGATGGTTCCTGAAACGCTCACGGAACTGGTCCCACATGAGAGCATCACGATCCCGAGCTGGGTAGGACTCCCACCAGTCAAGAGCGGAGCCTCGCAGCTGCCCTGCTGCGTAAAGGACTCACTCCCGGTCGTCGCACTGCGCAACAACCAACTGGCGCTCCACCGAGCGAAGCCAGTCGTCCGCCTGGAGTGGGTCCGTGGCGTGAGAGAAGGTCGGAGGATGACCTCTCAGGAAATCCGCACGCCGATCACGAGGCTGAGGCGGCGGTGGAGGTGGTGGCTGAGCATGGATCTGCTGCAGAGCCTGAACAGTATTGTTCAGGGTAGCCATCATCTGCATCTGGAGCTGGAAGAACTGCTCCGGGGTCAGAAGTGGCGGCATCGGTAGCGGCTGACCGGTACTCTGGTTGTTCTACTCCTGCTGATCAGAACCGGAACCGGTGCGCCTAGTGTTCACCATCTGATTGCAACAAATGAAATTTATGAGAATAAGATATGGTGCCGCTGAGGAAATGAAACTTCGATAGGATATGACAGAAAGAAAGGAATATAGGTTTTAACCCCCAACGTTCTAACTCAATTTTATTATTTAGTTCAAGTTGGGTTAGGGTCGATTTGCATGAACAAGTTTAACCACTAGACTATGCAATCAACCAAAAATCCAAATCAAACATTTGCACAATAAAAAACATTCAATATTCACAACTTAGTCGAGTTTTCCACACTACTCGACTAACACACTCGTTCTAGCGTATTTTCATCGGGACAAGCTAAACTTATAAATTACAGAATTAGGCGACTCAGGCCAACGTCTATGGAAAGCTCAAGCTACTTCTCAGAAAAGGCAAGGAAGATAGCAAATCGAGGGCTTAAGACTCAAGGAATAGAAGCAGAAACATGATGGTTGAGGATTTGCGGAGGCAAGCAAGAGAAAAGAAGTCCTAAACTCGACCAATTCTACCTAGGCTTCGTCCTACAGTCGACACGGCTCTGATACCAATCTGTCACACCCGATTTATAAGAACATAAATCGAGCAATCATATATGCGCCAGGATCAAGTCACGCATATATACAACAGATTATCAAGATATCACAACCCATATCACGAATAACATTAATATAAATCGTAAATGAATCAATAATGAATTATTTTATTACAACCGAATCAAGAATCGGTTCAAGAGTTGTGGAAGCGTAAAAGGAATACATGAAGAGCTGGGCGCCACAGGGACGTCGACCGGGAGACAAACGCCTAGAAGTCGTCGAAGCCACTGACGTAGTCCTCCACGTTGCCAGGCACTGAGCAGCAGTCGAAGATATCCGAAATAGAACAGAAGAGTAGAGAGGCAAGTGTGAGTACAAACTCGTACTCAACAAGTATAACACGAGCATGAGGCTCTAAGGTTAGCTGACTCAACTGCATTAGCTTTTAGTCTTGGCAGATTTTATTAAAGCTAATCACCACAAGTGGATGAGTTACCATGACCCAAATTGCATAAGAATTAATCAATATTAATTAAGAACTACTGAGAACCATCCAAACCAAAACCACCCGAGGAATCGCCCTCGTCAAAGGTTGATAACCCCACTAATCAAAAGGAGGATCTGGGCCGCTCATGACTGTGAGCACAGCTGATATATCAGTTTTACACTCTCGAGAGGTTGCACAACTTTACCCACAAGTCGTGAGCTACGCTAGTTGTTCATCACACTTCCTTAGGTGAGATGGCTAGCAAGCACACTACGAGACCGTTACAAAGGATCACATTGGTAAGGTGTAACCGCTAAGGATTCTGGATCAGCAACGATGGGGCCCACCTCCGGGGGTACAAGACACACAGCACAGACCAAGCCGGAGGAGCAGGGACCATTGAAGCTTACCACCCCTCTTGCCCACGCAGGTAAGTTACTCCCGAACCAACACGACCTAATTAGTAAGTCAAGACCGTCCCATTCCAGTCTTGTGGTTGCGCGGTTGTCCCAGGTTGTCGCTCTATGAACCGGTCCTTATGGAGAGTGGCCAACCAAGCACTAAGCACCGTGCTGGCCCTCTAAACCATGTTTCTAACAAAACATCTTTTAAGGACGCACAAACCACTCAAGCACACAGCACAGAGGGCCGGCTCCAGAATTAAGTTGCATAAGATCATTAACAAATTAATTAAAAAGGACCAAGTGTGTTATAGCGCAGCAACCTAGCACAACTAACCAAAATGCAACCCAAAGGATATATATAAAGGATATAAAGAGGCTAGGAAAGTCCTTATAGGCATACAGTATTAAAATGCAGAATGAAATTGTATTTAAAAGTGATAGGATGTTCATGTTATACTTGCCTTCCTCATACTCTCCCGGCTGCTGCTCGAACAGCTCGAAAGACGGCTGCTCCTGGTACTGCTCCGGTGGCTTGACGTCTATTCACGATCGTAACAACAATACATGGGCCACACATGCACACACATGCAAACAATAGCAAAATATAAGAAACAGTACACCAATACAATAGAACAGCACATAAAACTGGCCTAGAACCATTCTACGCGTTACAACGATCGCGTGGATATAAAGAACACTTAAAACGGAGCTAAAACGCGAAAACTACGCTCAAAACAAGATCCGGGGACCTATTTGTAAGAAAAACCTAACTTCCAGGGGCTTCTGCACAAAAACCGAGGACTTAAACATAAATAAACCCTAGACTCGGGGGCTAGCGCGAGAAAACCCAAGACATGGACCGCGGGTTCAAAATTCAGGAAGCTCAGGGGGTCAAACGGGAATAAAAGGACCCGTCTGTAAATATTTTTTTACTAGGGCTGGACGGCGGGTTGATTGCAGGAAAACGCAGGGACTCTTTAGCAAAACTACCGGCGCTGACCGGTACGCGCGGTTCTGGGCCATTGGATCTAATCTCTACGGCTCGGATTTAAACTTAAACGCGAAGGGGTACGCGCGCCTAACAGCCGTTGGATCTGTATCCAACGCTCCTGGCCTATACTTAAACGGATCTAATCTAGACCACCCGTCCCAGATCTGATGGCTCCGATTCATCCCTACCCCGAACCGGTACGCGCGATTTAGATCCCTTGGATCTCAATCTCACGGCTTAGATCTAAGCGTGCGCGATCTAATCCTATCCACCCGTCCCGGATCTTACGGCCAGGACTGAAAGGAAGCACCCGGCGGCGGAGGGGGGTCGCCGGAGCTCCTTCCCGCGACGGCGCTACGCCGGCGATGGCCTAACTTGGCCGTCCGGGCACCATTTGAAACGAGGTCAAGCCCTGGAGGACGCTGGCGGCATGTGTAACCCATCCGGGCAATCGTGGTGAAGGATTTGGGCACAACTAGATCAGAACGGCGGCGAGAGCGGCTCGGGGCGACGGCGCATCGACGGCGCTCGCGTTCTGGGCGCTACGGGCGGCTAAAGGCTACTGCTGCTGGTGCAAAAGGACCAGAGTGATGGAGCGGAGCTCACGGAGTAATGTGGGGGCCGGCGGTGCAACGGAGGAAGGACGGCGACAACGACCGGCGGCGGAAAGGTCGGGCTCCCGCGGAGGAGGGCGATGCCGGGGTGGCCGGGCCCTCTGGATGGTGGGAATTGCTCCGGGAGGTTCCTGCGAAGGAGATGGGGAGGTCAGCACGGCTCGGGAACCTTTGGCAGTGAGCAATCGCGGCGGCGGAAGGTCTCACCGTCGGTGGCTTCGGGTCAAATTCCGGCGAGCACAGGAACGGAGGACGCGAGCACGGCTAGGTGGTCTACTCTGGCACCTAGGCGGAGCTCCTGTGGGGTCTGGTCGGGGCTGGAGCGCAGGGGAACGGCGTGCCTGCGGCGGCGGGGCTCTGCCCGAGCGGAGGCAAGGCAGCGGCGCGTCTGGGGTTCGTTCGGGGCGGCGCTGGTGGTAGTAGATGGGTTCAAGGGTGGCGCAGGGAGATAAGAAGGGCAGGGCCAGGGGTCTCGGGGAGGGTCGTGGCGGGGGAGGGCCGGGGATCTCGGCCGTGCTGCGGCGCGGCCGTTGCGGGGAGGAGTTGCGGGAGGAGGGGGATGACAGGTGGGGCCGCCCTGGCAGCGGGAGGAGGGAGGAGAGGGCGCTCGGGCGGGGAGCAGAGGGAAAACGGGCCGGGCGGCCGTGTGCAGCCCGCGCGGGGAGGGAAGAGAAGAGGGGAGAGCTGGGCCGCGGGTGAGGAAGAGGAAATGGGCCGGCGTGGCCCATGCGGGGAAAAGAGGAGAGAGAGGGCCCGAGAGAAGAAAGAGGAAAGGAGAGTGGGCCGGGCTGAGAGAGGCTTTGGGCTGGTTTCCTTCCCTCTTCTTTTCCTTTCTCTTTTCTAACCTCACACCAAATCAAACAAATCTAATTGAATTCAAAATACCATTTGAATTCAAACCTATAAACTCAACACAATTAAAACAATGCTGCAGCATGAGTGCACAAACAATTTAATCCTATGATAACTTTTATTTTCTTGCATTATAAATTACTTTAAATGCGAGATAAATTAGAGAAAATCCTGGAAAATTTATTTAAGCCCAAATAAATTCATTAAAATTTGGGGAAAATACATTAGGGTGTTACAAACCTACCCCCCTTACAGGAATCTCGTCCCGAGATTCGAATAGGCTAGCCAGCAAAGAGATCGGGGTATGTCTTCCTCAGCTCTTCTTCTCGCTCCCAAGTAGCCTCGTCTTCCGTATGATGACTCCACCGAACACGGCACATCTTGATCTTCTTGTTTCTGGTAACTCTCTCAGACGTCTCCAAAATCTTCACCGGATGCTCGATGTAGGTCAGATCTTCCTGCACATCTAACCCCTCTATCGGTGCTTGCTCTTCTGGCACCCTCAAGCACTTCTTTAGCTGAGACACGTGAAACACATCGTGCACTCCTGAGAGATTGGGAGGCAACTCCAAACGATATGCCACCTCACCTTTCCGTTCCAACACCTTGAACGGACCAATGTATCGAGGAGCTAGCTTCCCTCGTACATTAAACCTGCGGATTCCTCTCATCGGCGAGACCTTCAGATATACATGATCACCCACTGCGAAGGTTAAATCTCGGCGACGCACATCCGCATAGCTCTTCTGACGAGTTTGAGCGACCCTCAGATTCTCTCGCACCTGCTGTACCAACTGCTCTGCCTCTTCAACAATATCTGGACCAAATACCTGCCTCTCGCCAATCTGATCCCAATACAGCGGGGTCCTGCACTTCCGACCATACAGGGCCTCAAAAGGAGATTTCTTCAGACTGGCCTGATAACTGTTGTTATACGAAAATTCTGCATACGGCAGGCATTTATCCCAGCTGGTACCATACTGAATGGCGCAGGCCCGGAGCATATCCTCCAACACTTGGTTGGTTCTTTCGGTCTGCCCATCTGTCTGAGGATGATAAGCAGTACTGAAACGCAGCTTCGTATCCAACGAATCATGCAACTGCTCCCAGAACCGTGAAGTGAACTGAGATCCTCGATCAGATATAATCTTCTTCGGAACACCATGCAGACATACAATTCTGGAGATGTACAACTCTGCGAGTCTAGCACCGGAGTAAGTAGTGTTCACCGGAATGAAGTGGGCAACTTTCGTCAACCGGTCCACTACTACCCATATGGAGTTGTACCCCTTCTGAGTACGAGGCAAGCCAACAATGAAGTCCATGGTGATCTCCTCTCATTTCCACTCTGGAATCTTCAATGGCTGCAATAGTCCTGCTGGTCTCTGATGCTCTGCCTTGACACGCTGACAAGTGTCACAGATAGCCACGTACTCCGCAACGGAACGCTTCATTCCATACCACCAGAATCTTTCCTTCAGGTCGTAATACATCTTCGTGCTGCCTGGATGGATAGAATATGCTGTATCATGAGCCTCACTCAGAATCAACCTCCTGAGATCTGCTACATCCGGCACACATATACGACCCTTGTACCACAAGGTACCCTGATCATCCTCTCTGAAATGAGGAGCCTTGCCAATCTTGAGCAACTCACGAATCTCCTGCAGCTTCTTATCTTCCTTCTGACGCTGCCTGATCTCTACCTCTAGAGTGGGTTCCGCCTCGAACGATGTACCCGAGGTGTGATGCAAGAAACCCAGACTCAACTGCTCAAACTCCTCGCATAACTCCTGAGGCATCTGAAAAGCCACGGCCATGTTAACATAGCTCTTCCTGCTCAGAGCATCTGCTACAACATTGGCCTTGCCCGGATGATAGCTCTTCCAGGTCAAAATCCTTGACCAACTCTATCCATCTTCTCTGCCGCATATTCAGCTCACTCCATCGATGAGGACCTTGGTGAGCTTAACCTCTGCCACCACAGGATCCAGGACCAAGGGGAACTTACCAGGCTCCGAGAAGCTCGTCCACTGATCGTCGCGAGAGAACGAGATGGGGACCTCCGACCAACGGAGTGGCCATGGTACCGCCGGCTCAATGGACAAGATCTCCCGAAGAAGCAGTTTCTGGTCCCTCCTGGAACCGAAATCCTCATCTCCTCCGAAGATAACGTTGACGACCTTCGAGGCATCCTGAAACTTCGGATTGCGCCCCTGGTCGTCGTGGTCGTCATCCTCGGGTTCTTTGTCAGCAGGCTTCTTATTCTTCTTTCCACCACCGGTGCTGCTGAACGTTCTCCGAAGATGGTAGCAGTTAATGGCGACATGGCTGGCGCCCGGATGCCATGGGCACTTCTTCTGCAGGAGTTTCTCGAACTCCTCCTACGTCGTCGACTTCTTGCCCCGCGAAGGACAATCGATAGCCGCGACAACATTATCTGGCTTTCGTTTTCGGAGTGAACCCGAAAAGTCCCGCTGGCTTGTGTCGTTGCGGTTGTCGTTTGGGCGCCGCAGAATGTTATCTTGATGCCGCGGGAACCGCTCCCGCATCTTCTCCTCCTGTTCGGACCAATCGTGCATCATGTCACGAAGGCCCGCAACAGTCTTTGGCCTGTTCCGCCCGAAATCCCTGTAGATGCCGGGGTCGGTGATGCCGTTGTAGAAACAGTCGATGATGTCTTCTTCCGAGATGTTCGCGATGGTGGCGCGAACGTCGAAGAAGCGACGCGTGTAGGATCGCAGGAGCTCGTTGCGTTCTTGCTTGCACTGGGCAAGATCATGTCGAGTACCTGCACGAGCAATCGCTCCCTGGAAGTTGTCGATGAAGACCTTCTTAAGCCGTTCCCAGGAGTCGATGGAGTTGCTGCCGAGGCTCTCCAGCCAAGTGAGCGGCGCAGGATCCAAAGCCATCGGGAAATAGACGACTTTGGTAACGTTTGAGCCCCCCGCTACCTCGATAGCCGTGGAGTAACAACGGAGCCATTGCTGAGGAGCCTGCTTGCCGTCGTACTTGGTGATGCCGACGGGTTTGAAACCCTCTGGGTACTTGTAGCTGCTGAAACATGCAGAGAAAGCAGGAAATCGATCGCTACAGTCAGTACCTTCATTTTCGACTTCTTCACGGGTCTTGCGCCTGGAAGAAATCACGGTGCGCGCATCGCGGCCTTCATTGATGTGTTGGCGCAGATCCTCCGGAGGGAGTCGATGATGGGCTTGTCGTGGCTGACCCCCTTGCGGTGGCTGCTGCCTCCCACCAGGGGTCTGGCTCCCGCAAGCATTGTCGTTGCTGGGCTGGTGTCGAGGACGGCCGCCAGCCGTTCGGCTGTGAACCTGACTTCGACTCTCGCCCACGCGCTCCTCCCTGAGGGTAGGCGCCGGGTTGTGTTGATCCAACTGGATCCAAGCCCTCTGCGCGTAGAGGAGTGCTTGACATACCTCCGGATCATGGCTGCGCTCGAGGATGGCCGTTACCCTGGCGATGTTGGCCACCGGAGTCCGAAAACCCCGTTCGCTGACTGCGGCGAACTCAGGATCAAGCTCGCGATGCATAGATCGCCTACGCTCGTTGGCCCTCCTTCGCCGGATTGTGCGGGCCCTGTTTCTGGCCCTCCGCGCTTCACGATCGGCGTCGCTCTCGTCACCGACGTTGGCTGTGATCTCATCCTCGGAGATCGCTTCAAATTTGTTGATGGGAAAATCCCCATCGTCCTCGCCTTCTTCGGCCATCAGCACCTGGCGGGAAGAAAGCTCATGAGAACTTTCGTCGACTAGTTCGGTCGACCCCTCAGCCTCGGCGGCCAACGGCCTGCCTTCTTGAAAAGGCAAGGGCTCGAGGTGAGCCACGAGTCGACCCTCTGCCTCGAGTAGCTCGGGGAGCGTCACGCCCCTCCAGTGCACCACGTGCCCCTCCGGCAGGGAGGTGACCACCAGATCACCGGTACCGGAACAACCCGAAGCCCCCCGACACGCGGTGGCTTCAAGCTTTCCGATCTGGAGTAACAAGTCCAGGTCCTTCTCAAACATGGAGAGGGACCCAGAGCCATGGGCCTCCTGAAGATTAGTGGCCAAATCGCACAAACCGTGTTGAGATCGGTTGTGCAGGTCCCTAGATTGGAGCGAATCCAAACCAGGGGGAGTTGCCACAACACCAGAAGAAGTCGAGGCTGGAGCGAACTCCAACTCGATCTGTGCTGCGGAAGCGTGGAGCGGCAAGTTGTCGAGCCCGTCGACGAACTTGTCAAGGTTGCTGCGGAGATCCGCAGCGGAGGTCTTTGGCTTCATGTCGACGAGGAATCGCCGGAAACTGCCCGCACCATCTGCAATGCAGACCCATGAACCAAAAACGAACGTCGTGCCCTGAGAGGGAACTGACCTGATGAATCTGAACGATGCCATCGAGCTCGCCGGTGGATCTTCGACGCGCTCCCCTACCTGGCGCGCCAGCTGTCGGTGTTTAACCGGCTGCCCACCGAGGCATATACCCAAGGTGGTAAGTTTTGGGTGAGGGGACGCCGAGATCAGGAACTCGAAGGTGCAAGGAACACAAGACTTAGACAGGTTCGGGCCGCGCGGAGCGTAACACCCTACGTCCTGTATGGTTTGTATTGCCTTCTGTGTAGAATGACCTAATGATCTCCTGTTTTTAGGGGGGTCCCTGACCTCCCTTATATATCCGAGAGGTCAGAGTTACAAAGATGCTAACCAACCCCCACCGAGGGATCACACCAGAACTGATCTCGAGTAGATCCTCTCTGTGTTGGTTAGCTCTATCTCCTATTTAAACGGGATAAACAAGAGATAAACAAAACGAATAAGAGATAAGACGGGCTTAATCTCTTAAACTTCGTAACGTGCCCAGCCCGGTGGCCCCGGGTCTGACAGTCCCCTACGCTCGCCACGCGCGCGCCACCGTCGCTCGGCCGCCACTGAGCCGTCGCCATGGCAAGCTCCAAACCGAGCGCCCGATCCTCGTGTTTGCACGCGCTTGAGCACTACAACTACCCCGTGGAGCTATTGGTCGCATTCTCTTTTCCTTTTCCACTCCGACGCCTCAGAACACAGCCACCTCTTCCACCCGAACGCCGGCGAGCTCGAGCTCACCGTCGCCCCACCTCTCCACAGCTCCTCCACCTGCACTGACCCCAGTTTCAGCTACACATCATCCTCGCACAGCTCCCCGGCCATTCCTTTTCCCCGCTCGGACACCGGAGCGCCGCCGCGCCGTTTCTCTCCGGCCGCCGCCTTCGGTCTCACCGTGGGCAGTGCAACTCGAGCCTCCCCACACCCCCATGACCCCTTAGACAGCACCACATCACCACCCCGGAGCTCTACGGCCACTTCGTGGTATCTCTAGTGCTTTTTATTGCCTCCCTGACGATCGCCGGTATTCCTCCTCGCCGCCGCCGCCACTGTCCTCGTCGATTACCTGTGACCCGATGTGTTTTTTTCCAATTGATGGTACCTACACGTTCCCCGTGTCTCACTGAAGCTCGTGCGCAGGTTTGTTGCCGACGTTCACTGCCGGAGCACTGCCGTCGACGGTGACCCCTCCGCCGCCGCCTCGGGCTCTCGTCGAGATCTCCTTTTCCGACCGCCGCGACCCTCGACACGTGGTGCGTTCAAACCCCCGTAAGCCCCTGAGCCCACTCCTTCCCTTGGACTTCGCCGTCGGTGACCACCGTTGCCGGAACAGGACCCCCCCCCCCCCCGCCTGGCTCTGCTTCGGTTCACAGCCCAAGGACCTCGGGTTAGAAGAATCAAAAATACAGGGGGTTATGCGCAAAGCCTTAGACCCAGATGAATAGTACCCGACGGACCCCTTTATGTAAATATGCTGTCAACTTTGAAATTCTATATCAATTCGGGGAAAAATCATAAAAATGCAAACTAAATTTTGTTGGAATCCTTAGATAAAGATCTACAACTTTACTTAAGGGATAAAATTCAGTTTCTGAATGTTTGATGATCTAATTTAAATGTTAAGTTTGATTACTTGTAGGCTTAAGAAATGCATAGTAATTCATAGAAAAATGATAAAATGGTGAAACCAGTTGTATTAGTTTTCTTTTAACATGTAGAATTTAAGAAAAATAACTATCCTAGCAATTAAGTATTATTTCCTTGATGTGCAAGTTTAATTAGAAATAATGTGTAGTTTACTTTGTATAATTAATATTTATACATTTAAATGTTCAAAAATCATGGAAATATTTTAAGGTACTATTCTTTAATAGTATAATCTGTTATTAGATTTCCAATCAAGGATTAGGTATCAAACAAATTAGATATAATATAACTAGAAGTAACTTAAGGTTCATGTAAGTAATTAATATAATAAATAAGTAAAGTTATTTAATATAATTATTAGAAACACACCCAACCTGTTGCCCCCTGCCACTAGTTAGTCACTTAGTAGAGTTAACTTAGCTAATTAATGTATTTAGATAAAATAATTAATACTCGATAAATGACTGCCCAGTTCAGGATAGTTAGGTTATTTGTCGAAATGTAATGTTCTTTTGTTTGGATTGCAACTTTATTGTGAATTAATATAAAAGTATATGCATTCCATAACTTGTAACTTTGCATCTCATATAGACTCGACCGCTCTCGCTGACGGTGACTATGAGCTTATTCCGGAACCAGAAGGAGTTTATTCTGAAGACCCCGGGAATTTTGTCGCGGAGTTCTCTGAAGCCTCGAACCAAGGTTCGGAAGATATTAATTTGACTAACCCCAACCCCACCAGCGAAGGCAAGCCCCGGACATAACCCCTACTTTATTACACTGCAAACTATACTATTTATATATGTCTTTATGCATTAAGTTCTTAGGAGTTGTTTGGAAACCTTAGCTGCATAATTCCAGGAACCGATGTATTGAACATTAGTACTTGAGTCCGAATAGCTGCTCTGCTTATAGGACTGGTAAAAGTCGAGTGATTTCCTGTCACTCGCGCGATATAGGCATTGTGATGTTTACATTCCTGTTATCATTATAAGGATGACGGACGGGAGTTTTATGAGGTATCATGGTTGCGATGATACCCCGTCTGTATTGTTGAATTGGATAAGGCCGCAGTGTGTGGTAGCGGTGGTTAAGCGTTTGAAAGTACTAGCCACATACCGTGAAATATGGTAAGCGGTAAGCCTAGTAACCAATCGGCCCGAGGAGTGGACATACCCCCCACCACATGTATTTGCTTCTTTTGGTTACTTTGTTCGACGTGTAGGAATACGTGTTGCTGGGCAACCAGGAGTACGGGTTTTGTAGTCGCGCTACAGACGTACGTCCTGCACTTTGGAAGTGCGTATGGTCCTGCAGTCGCTTGTGGTGGCCCTGATCCACGAGTCGGAATGAAAGGCAAACGGTTGCTTCGGAACGACCCTTTGGTGTTCCAAGCGTGTGTGTTAGGTTTACCCTTGCAAGGTTTGTAAATTCGATTCAGGAATCGTCCGTTTCTCGCGGAGATTGAGACTGCTTAATCCCTTTGCCACATAGAGTAACAAGAGGAACTTTGTGACTATTAAAGATGATGTTTGATTAAAGATTCTACCATGTGTGAGTAGTTATAGGTGCTTACCTAGAATGGTTAATCAACTAGAATCTGAAAGCTAAAAGTTGGAAATAAGGATCTACTCTTTGTTGCTTTTCAGCTGAAAACTTTACCCAAAACTTGAAAAGCCTGCATAAGTCTAGATACATGGCTAAGTATACCATGAGACGGGTAAGTCTTGCTGAGTATTAGTATACTCAGCCTTGCTTTTGTTGATTTACTTCAGGTAATCTCCCTGATGAGCCATCATTCATTACACCGTGGCCCTACCCCTTGCCTGATGGTTGGTCCGTGGAGTGGGATCCGTCCCCGGCCAACACAGATTCTGCCGAGTGATATCATGTCAGGGCTAGCATGATATCTATAATAACGACGTGTACAATATTTACGCTTTTAAACTTCGCTGCTTTGGCTTAAAAACTTAAAACTGTTTTGTAATAATCTCCCTTCACTGGGAACTGATGGTGTTTGGTGTACTTTTGTAATATAACTGCCTGTGATGTAAAGTATAATGGCTTTTATATCTCTGGACTCGCCTTCGTGCGAGGTACCTTGTGTGATCCTGCAATCGGTGGTTTATCGGGACGTTACCCGACAGGCCAAGGTATTATACCGTTTGAAGCATGAGGTAGCCCTCAAGAGAGGACTCGCGTACTTGAGCCGGTATAATTCAGGTTGGTTCTGCCACAGCTGGTATCAGAGCTAACAAGTGTACACTGGAGATATGAAGTGCCTTACAAATACTTTTGGTATAAAATTTGACCAACAAAGTATTTTGCAAAAGATACGTTGGGTTCGTTAAGGTTGTGCTTAGTACGTAAAGCCCTAGGGTGATATTTAAGGGAGAATAGAGGTGGCTGTAATATATATATATAACTCTAACTTCCAGCATTACTTTTCTGTTGAAACTTAAATTTATGCACAACCCAACCTTACTTTCTATAACGACATCTTCGATCGTGAGGTAAGAAGGTAAGGATCCTCAGCCAACTGAGGGAGCTTGGCCTTCCTGTCGGTGATGCGAACCGAACGTTGTTTCTCAAGCAGTGGCTTACTTGAGGTGCTGCCAATGTACCAACTTTGGTTGACTACATTGGGAGTATATGGTTCGGCGCAGGGTATGGCGATCGCTGTTCATACCCCCGCATTTTGCGGTACCCCCGTGAATACGTTGTTTCGATAACGTATGTTAACGTTGTCTGTACGACGGTAATTATACAGATGCTGTTTCTATAGTGAGCAGTAATGAATGGGGACGCTTTCATGACATGCTGGCATGAAAGGTTCATTGGATATATATATATGTATTGTGGTTTTATGCAGGTACACTAACCACGATTACGAAACTAGGACGGATAGAATTTATCGACTAGTTAATAGAGAGAGACGTATTTATATTGTGCCACCATAACTAACCACGTAAGACCAAGATCACTTGGCAGTTGTTTTTGTTTGTGAGATTGAATAGTGCGTGCATGCATAATACATTAATCAACAAAATGGATCTTTAATTTTGTTGCTTTAAGAAATAGGTAACATATCGGTATTTCTTAGTTTGGGTAAATAGCAATCTTTAGCTGAGTCTCTTAAATATCCATCTGATTTCCAGCCTTTTGCTGTTATCAGAACCAGCTATCTTAATCCATTTACCTTGAGAGCTTTCCGCAGGGTAAATATATCTTACCATTTGCATTGTTGTCGCAGATGGCTGCTCCTTCCAATGCCTTTTGGGATCAGGAAGGGCACTTCCACACCAATGCTTTACATTGGGAAGGGTTTCCTTGTCTCTTGTGGGAATCCTTAAGTCTATTCCATTATACAGAGCCTCCTCAATACAATAGGGTAGAATATCGTGAAGAAGGAGTTCCTCGATGCCGGGTTAAGATGATAATTCCTCAACACCCTTTCCGCTCCTCATGGCATCCCATAGAAGTGGAAGTGGTTGGATATCGTCTGGTTGATACCCTTGAAACTGCTGCCTTGGAAGCTATCAAACTTTTCTGCAATCAGCATCCGATGGAAGTTGCTGCATATCCTATTGGTTTATTTCCTACCATTGACCCTGATAATTTGGAATGGAATTTTCGGACAGAGCATCTTGGTCATATGCTAGGAGATCTGGCTGAAGAAACCGTCCGTATCATTACCAGGTTTATGGATGTGCAACATCATTACCAGATGCTACTGTGTCATGGTGTGAGTTAGTTAACTGGTGTGGCTCAAAGCCACTATCGGAATGCTGACCGTCAAGTGACAAAAATAGTGGAATTACAAGCCTTGGTAACTCAAAAGGATGAAATCATTGCAGCAAGGGATGAGACAATCCTCCATCGTGAAGATCAGATCAATGAGAGTGATCATATTATCACTCAGCGTGACACTGTTATTGAGTTCCTACAGGCACAAATTCATGATCTGATACTTGAAGCTGATGATGCCTAGGCTCACATTGAGGAATTGCAGCAGCAACCGATACTTCCCGCTATACCCATAATACCTGAAGAAGAAGAAGATCCAGAAGAGATTGAGGGTGTTTCAGAGATTGACTCTGAGCATGGGGATCCTGTTCTTAGTCCCTATCACTCTCCCTCTGGCAGTCAGTCGTCTATAGGCAACTTCGACGATTTCTAGTTTCATAAATCATTGACTAGCTAGATGTAACTTGTGGGGAATGTAATAACTTAGGTAATGAGTAACTTAGCTAGATCTTATGCCATTTGTTGTAACATAGATGGCCTGCGTAGGGATCTTTCGGATGTGTGATGCGGAGAACAATCAGAACCAGTGTTGTAATATAAGTTTCCTATTTTATCATCCTGTTCATTATCCTTATGATTCTGAAATGAGATGATTGAATGGAGTGTGTGCATTGTTTATCTAAGTCATATATCTTCTGAAATTGGGAGTAAGGCTATATGGTTAATGATGGACATCTCCTTTGTTTCAGATGGTTGGAGCCACGCGGCGAACCCCGGAAGGTTTCCGGGTAGATCAAGCTAGCGATTCTCAACAACCGCCACCACCACCTCCTAACCTTGCCGAGGTTATGGATCGGCAAACTGAGCTGCTCAACTTGCTGGTTCAAGCACAACTGAACCAGCAACATCAACAGTTTCGCGGAGGTCGTGATGACCACAATCCTCCCGTGGCCAGTTACCAGGATTTCATCAGTACCCAGCCTCCATTTTTCAGTAAAGCTGAAGAACCCTTGGATGCCGATGCTTGGCTCCATATTATTGAATCGAAGTTCGCTCTATTGACAATACCTTGTGCAGACTCAAGCAAGGCTTCCTTTGCCGCCCAGCAACTCTGAGGTGCTGCTCGGATCTGGTGGGACAATTCATATGCCATGCAACCTGCAGGGCATGTTATCACCTGGGATGAGTTTCGGGCAGCCTTTAGAGCACATTATATTCCGGAGGGATTGCTGGAGCGAAAGTTGAATGAATTCCTGGCTCTTACTCAAGGCACCAGTACAGTCCTGCAGTACGCACAGAATTTCAATCATTTGTGTCAATATGCAGGATATCATGCGGATAATGATGCCAAGAAACAAGATCGTTTCCGTCGAGGCCTTAATACCAAGCTCAAGGAACGCCTGAATCTTGTGAGGGCAAATACTTTCAGCGAGCTGGTTAATATGGCCTTAACTCAAGAAGATTGCATCATGGCACATTATGCTGAGAAGAAAAGGAAGACCCCTACTGGACCCTCGAGTGCTCAATCACCGAGGTATCGGGTTGTTCCCAATACCCCGTTCAGAGCACCGCAGCGGAATGCCCCAACTGGTAGATTGGTTTTCAGGCTGCCCCAACAGCAAGGAAGGTACAGACCTCCTGTTCCACCGCAACAACCGCAACAATCTGGCCCACGGCCAAATGTGCAACAAGTGCCACAGAGAAGCAGCAATTATCGCTGTTTCAATTGCGGAAGCGCGGATCATTTCATTAGAGATTGTCCGTGTCACACCCGATTTATAAGAACATAAATCGAGCAATCATATATGCGCCAGGATCAAGTCACGCATATATACAACAGATTATCAAGATATCACAACACATGTCACGAATAAAAGCGTATGAATTATAAAATGAATATCTTTATTACAACTGAATCAAGAATCAGTTCAAGGAATGCGGAAGCGTAAAATGAATACATGAGGAGCTGGGCGCCACAGGGACGTCGACTGGGAGACAAACGCCTAGAAGTCGTCGAAGCCGCTGATGTAGTCCTCCACGTTGCCGGGCACTGAGCAGCAGTCGAAGACATCCAAAATAGAACAGAAGAGTAGAGAGGCAAGTGTGAGTACAAACTAGTACTCAACAAGTATAACACAAACTATGAGGCTCTAGGCTAGCTGACTCAACTGCATTAGCTTTTAGTCTTGGTAAATTTTATTAAAGCTAGTTACTACAAGTGGTTGAATTACCATAACCCAATTGCATAAGAAATTAATCAGTATTAATTAAGAACTACTGAGAACCATCCAAACCAAAACCACCCGGGGAATCTCCCTAATCAAAGGTTGATAACCCCACTAATCAGACGGAGGATCTGGGCCGCTCATGACTGTGAGCACAGCTGATATATCAGTTTTACACTCTCGAGAGGTTGCACAACTTTACCCACAAGTCGTGGGCTACGCTAGTTGTTCATCACACTTCCTTAGGTGTGATGGCTAGCAAGCACACTACGAGACCGTTACAAAGGATCAGTGTAACCGCTAAGGATTCTGGATCAGCAACGATGGGGCCCACCTCCGGGGGTACAAGACACACAGCACAGACCAAGCCGGAGGAGCAGGGACCATTGAAGCTTACCACCCCTCTTGCCCACGCAGGTAAGTTACTCCCAAACCAAAATGACCTAATTAGTAAGTCAAGACCGTCCCATTCCAGTCTTGTGGTTGCGCGGTTGTCCCAGGTTGTCGCTCTATGAACCGGTCCTTAGGGAGAGTGGCTAACCAAGCACTAAGCACCGTGCTGGCCCCCTAAACCAAGTTTCTAATAAAAATATCTTTTAAGGACGCACAAACCACTCAAGCACACAGCACAGAGGGTCGGCTCCAGAATTAAGTTGCATAAGATCATTAACAAATTAATTAAAAAGGACCAATTGCGTTATAGCGCAGCAACCTAGCACAACTAACCAAAATGCAACCCAAAGGATATATAAAGGATATAAAGTGGCTAGGAAAGTCCTTATAGGCATACAGTATTAAAATGCAATATGAAATTGTATTTAAAAGTGATAGGATGTTCATGTTATACTTGCCTTCCTCGTACTCTCCCGGCTGCTGCTCGAACTGCTCGGAAGATAAAACGGGATTTTGGGAAAATGAAAGAAAGATATAACCCGATGAGATGGACGGTGTTTTCTATGTGAAATGCCACTGGTGTGCTTGTACCTTTGTGGTTGAGCATGGTTGGGAGATGTCCGTCTTGTCAATGTAAGGATGAACTGAGGTGTCATCTTGCCTAACCCACTTATCGTACAACCACTCGACCGTTGTGTGGGCAACGGCTTAGCATAAACCCCACTAGTTGTTCTGCTAGCCAAAAGGAGAGCGGGTGAGCAACGGGAGATCATGGAGAAGGAATACGATCTGTGTGAGTTATGTCCCGGTTATGACTTTGTTGATAGGTCATTAACCCCATGGTTGCTTCCGTGTTGGCTAGTTAGACTCAGCTAAGGTGGGTAATGGCTTTGTTAGGATCCGCCGCGACATTAAGGTGCTCGTAGTACGGTACCCTACTTGTGGGTAAAGTGTACAACCTCTGAAGAGTGTAAAATCTATTCGAATAGCCGTGTCCATGGTATTGGACGAGTTACGGCATGGTCACTTCAATAGACATTTTGGGATGGTTGGTTTTGTGGTGTGGGTTGTTTTGAAGGTGCCCGGCAGTTGTGCAGTGAGCTACTGTGGATGTGGAGTCGGGTAGCATTAAAACTTGGATCCTTTGTGTAGGATCAACCCCACTTATTATTCGATTACTATATAAATGTCTTGAGAAAACTTTTTTTTTAATGAACCCTTGCATGTGTAAAACCTCGCTTTATCGCAAATGAACCCTAGCCTCATCCTTGATATATATTCGTGCATGATCTTTATTATTCCCCTCCGCGGGTGTGGTTGGACTTGTTGAGTACGTATGTACTCACTCTTGCCTAGTTTTTATAGAGGAGGATCCGAACTTCGTCCCTGATGACGTCGAGTAGGTCACCGTCCTGCACCCAACCCAAGCTTACCATGGCGCAAGACTCTGATGTTATCTTAGATATCATTGGCACTTTGGTTTGGTTTATAGTCCTTATGTTGTCCCTCTTGATAGTGGCGCTTCAGTGCCCGCTACCTCGACGGTTTGTACGGTAATGAACCATCTGATGTAATAAATGTGTTATCAGCCTCCTGGGACTGATATTCGTATCACATTTAATCACCTCTGATGAGGGGACGCTTCACTGCAGCAGAGGTGGTCGGGGTCCCTGGCTTGCGTAGATCTGCTCCGGGGACTCCTGCAGAGGTGGCCAGAGGGTTAAGATGACCCGAGGCGCATCGACGGCGAGCAATTGCGACGGCGGAACAACTCACTGGCGGCAGCTCCTTCGCGAATCCCCAACGATGCAGAGGCTCAGGGCCTAATTGCCGAGCTTGGGAAGCTTCTAGGCGATGAGACAACGCGGGTGCAGGTGTTGTTGTGGGTTGGGACGCAGCGGGGCGGCGTGCCCACGGTGGTGCAGAAAGGTTACGCGGCGGAGCAGAAGGGCGGCGGTGTTAGGGTGCCTCGGGTCCTGCGAAGCTTAGGGTTAGGGTTCCAGGGGGCGGGGGAACCCTTTTGTAGGGCGGCGGGGCAGCCTCGGTGTGAGGGCCCAGGGAGAGGGCTCGCCGAAGATTTCGGCGGCCGGTGCGCGGGGAAGAAGAAGGGGGAGAGAGGAGAGGGAAGACGCTACCGTGCGGGCCCTGGCTGGCAGAGAGAGGGAGAGAGAGCGCTCGGGCTGGGGAGAGCTGGGCCTCGGCGCGTGCTGAGCCTCGGGAGGAAAAGGAGAGAGAGAAGAGAGGAAGCCCGAGGGAGAGAAGGGAAGTGGGCCGGCGTGGCTCATGCGGAAAGAAGAGGGGTGAGGGAAGGGAAGAAGTGGGCCGCGGGTTGGGAAGGTTGGGCTGCCAGCTGGGCTGCTCTCCTTTGTTTTTGTTTTCCTCCTTTTCTTTCCCTTTCTAAACTAACTCAAATCAAATTGAATCCAAATGGAATTTGAATTCAACCTTAACTATTCAACCAAACAAAAGAAATGCACCAGCATGAATGCACAAACCTGTTGATCCTAGAATAAATTTTAATTACTTGTGATATAAAATTAATTTAAATGCAAGATAAGTCAAGAAAAACCTTAGAAATTTTTATTTAAGCCCAAAATAAATTCATTAAAAATGAGAAAATTTATATTAGGGTGTTACAGAAGGGGAGACGAAGCAGGCCGCCGGAGAAGCAGGCCACATGGTGGAGGGAGGAAAAAGGAACTGGACTGGGCCTGCGTGGGGGAAGAGAAGGAAAAGAAAGAAGGCTAGCTGGGCCATGTGGGAGGAGAGGAAGGGGAGGAAAAAGGCCAGGTTGGGCTAGGCCGCAAGGAAGAAAAGAGAGAGGAAAAAGAAAAAGAGAGAGTGGGTCGGGTCCAATTAGAAAAGGAGGGAGAAAAATAATTGCATTCAAATGCATCTGAATTTAAAATTTAAATTCAAATGGAAGGCAAACAATAAAACAATGCAATGCGGCATGAAAGGCACAAAACCTATATTTCCTTATATTTCTTTTTATGATTAAGTAAATTGATATTAATTCACGGTAAATGCTCTAAAATCAAATGATGGAATAAAAACCTTATGGATCCTAAATGAAATCAAGCAAAACTTATTTAGGTTTCTAATTTGAAAATTAGGATGTTACAAAGCCTTTGACCCCGACCGAGCCGTGGAGGCTCAGCAGGACATGATCGACTTGTTGGAGGAGGCCCGGGAGGCCGCCTTGGTCCGCTTGGCTCGTTACCAGCAAACCCTTCGCAGGTGTGGCAGAACCAACCTGAATTACACCGGCTCAAGTACGCGAGTCCTCTCTTGAGGGCTACCTCGTGCTTCAAACGGTATAATCCTTTGGCCTGTCGGGTAACGTCCCGATAAACCACCGAACGCAGGATCCAACAAGGTACCTCACACGAAGGTGAGTCCAGAGATATAATGCCAATATATTTTTACACCACAGGCAGTTATATTACAAAAATATACAAAGTATCATTAGCTCCCACTAAAGAGAGACTATTACAAAACAGGTTTAAGTTTTCAGTCAAAGCAGCGGAGTTTGAAAAGCGTAAACATTGTACACGTCGTTATTACAGATATTATGTTAGCCCTGTCATAATATCACTCGGCGGAATCTGTGTTGGCCGGGGACGGATCCCACTCCACGGACCAACCATCAGGCAAGGGGTAGGACCACGGTGTAATGAAAGCTGGCTCATCAGGGAGATTACCTGAAGTAGATCAACAAAAGCAAGGCTGAGTATACTAATACTCAGCAAGGCTTACCCGGGATTGGATATACTTTAGCCCATAACTAGACTTATGCAGGCTTTTCAGGTTTTGGGTAGAGTTTTTAGCTGAAAAGCAACAAAGAGTAGATCCTTATTTTCAACTTTTAGTTTTCAGGTTCTAGTTGATTAACCATTCTAGGTAAGCACCTATAACTACTCAAATAGGGTAGAATCTTTAATCAAACATCATCTTTCATAATTACAAAGTTACTCTTGTTACTCTATGTGATAAAGCGATTAAGCAGTCTCAATCTCCGCGAGAAACGGATGATTCTGAATCGAATTTCAAACCTTGCAAGGGTAAACCTAACACACACGCTTGGAACACCAAAGGGTCATTCCGAAGCAACCGTTTGCCTTTCATTCCGACTCGTGGATCAGTGCCACCACAAGCGACTGTAGGACCATACGCACTTCCAAAGTGCAGGACGTACGTCTGTAGCGCAACTACAAAACCCGTACTCCTGGTTGCCCAGCAACACGTATTCCTGCACGTCGAACTAAGTAACCAAAAGAAGCAAATACATGTGGTGGGGGGTATGTCCACACCTCGGGCCGACCGGTTACTACCGCTTACCATATTTCACGGCATGTGGCTAGTACTTTCAAACGCTTAACCACCGCTACCACACACTGCGACCTTATCAAGTTCCACAACACAGACGGGGTATCATCTCAACCATGATACCTCACAAAACTCCGTCCGTCATCCTTATAGTGATAACAGGAATGTAAACATTACAACTTCTATATATCGCGCGAGTGACAGGAAATCACTCGACTTCTACCGGTCCTATAAGCAAAGCAGCTATTCGGACTCAAGTTCTAGTGTTCAATACATAGGTTCCTGGAATTATGCAACTAAGGTTTACAAACAACTCCTAAGAACCTAATGCATAAAGACATATATAAATAGTATAGTTTGCAGTGTAATAAAGTAAGGGTTATGTCCGGGGCTTGCCTTCGCTGGTGGGGCTGGGGTTAGTCAAATTATTTTCTTCCGAACCTTGGTTCGGGGCTTCAGAGAAATCCGCGACAAGATTCCCGGGGTCTTCAGAATAATCTCCTTCTTGTTCCGGAATCAGCTGATAATCTCCGTCAGCGAGAGCGGTCGAGTCTATATGAGATGCAAAGGTACAAGTTATGGAATGCATATACTTTTATGTTATTTCACAATAAAGTTGCAATCCAAACAAAAGAACATTACATTGAAGCAAATAACCTGACTATCCTGCACTGGGCAGTCATTTATCGAGTTCTAACTATCTTACTTAGATACATTAAACAGCAAATTCAACTACGTTAAGTATCTAACTAGTGGCATGGGGCAACTGGTTGGGGTGGTTCTTAACAACTAGATTAAATGGCCTTATTCATTGATTACACTAATTGTTTATATGAACTTTAAGTTACTATTATATTATGGACTACATAAACTATGTCCAATTTGTTTGACACCTAACCCTTGGTTGGAAATTTAATCACATGTTATACTATTAAGGAGCAGTACCCTAAAATATTTCCATGATTTTTGAGCATTTAAATGTGTAATTATTAAATATACAAAGTGAACTACACATTATTTCTAATTAATATTTGTACATTAAGGAAATAATACTGGAATACTAGGATAATTATTTTTCTTCAATTCTACATGTTAAAAGAAAATTAACATCACTGGTTTTACCATTTTATCATTTTTCTATGAATTACTATGCATTTCCTAAGCCTACAAGTAACTAAACTTAACAATTAAATTAGATTATCAAACATTCCGAAACTGAAGTTGATCCTTTAAGTAATATTGTAGATCTTTATCTAAGGATTCCAACAAAATTTGGTTTGCATTTTTATGAATTTTCCTCTAATAGTTATAGCATTTCTAAGTTGGCAGCATAAATTACACAAGAGGTCCTTCGGTTACTATTCCTCTGAGTCTAAAGCTATGCACATAACCCCCTGGATTTTTGATTCTTCTAACCCGAAGTCCTTCCCCCAATTCCCCCCGGTCAAGGTAGAAGCCCGGTGTTGACCGGCTTGCTCCGGCGATGGCGAGCGCCGGTGGCGAGGGCAGAGGGGCGGGGAAGCAACTAGGGTCCCTTGCGCACCTGTGCGAGCCCGGGATTGAAGGGAGATGGCTTGGGGTGGTGGCGCGACAGAGGCCTGCGGCCGGCGGCGAGGTGGATTGGTGGGGGCAGTACTTCAGTGCCTTTGGAGGACGGTGGAGCGGTCGGGGAGCTGCCTGGGAATGTGGTGGAGCTCAGGCCGGGGTCAACATGGGTTAGGAGAGGCCGGAAGAGGGAGCTCCACGGTGGACAGACACGGCGGCGACGGGAAAGCTCGGGGAGCTCGTCGGGAAGCCAATGTAAGGCCTTAGGAACCCAATTGATAGGTCGGGGAGCGTCGTAGGGGTGATGTGGTGCAGGCTAGAGCACGGTGGTGGCGTGAAACGGCTTGGGATGGGCCGCCCACGGCGGTGCCGAGCGCGGCCGGAGTTAGAGGAGACGGCGACGGAGGAATGTGGGTCGAGCGCTCGGAATTGGGCTCTGGAACGGGAGGAATAGAACGTAGGGGTGAGAGTAATGCTGCTGCGCGCGAGAGAGAGGAAGTTAAGGCGCGGCGGTGGGCTGTCCACGGTGACGAGGAGGTGGCGGCCGGCGAAGGCTCGGGGTCGTCGTGGCGCGCGTGCGAGGGGCCACCATGGGAGAGGAAATGGACCGGGAGAGGAAGGAGGCGACGCGTGGATACTTGCAGAGGCTGGAGGTGGAACCTAGGGCGCGGCGCCGGCGGTGAGCGGCGGCAGCAGGAGCAGAGCAGAGGGAGAAGCGGCGTGGACAGAGGAAGACGAAGCAAGCAGGAGTCAGAAGGACCCGTTTGCAATTTCCCAAAAAGTTCAGGGACCCCTCTATAAACTAAAATTTCCCACTGTTACAAAATCCTAATGAGAAAAATGTCTAAAGCAAAGTTGTAGAGAATTTCAAATACTACAAGAATGCTTTAGGGTTCAAGTTCAAAATCTCAAAGGATACAGTTTTATTTTAAACTTTTGAACACAGCTCAATTTATAAACTTTTTGTTATAATTCAAACAAAATGCTTTAATGTTTAAGGTCTTTTTGCAAGATTGCCTGCAGTAATCATTACTAGTCCTTTTTACATTTTAGCCCTTAAGTAAATCTGAGTTTTACTTTTATCTTTTAACCATTTCACATGTAAACCCTTATACCTTTGTGTTAATTACGCATAGGTCCTTAGTTTCCAACAAAAGTCTATTTTTTTCGTAGTTTTAACTTAAATATTTATACTTTTCTTCTCTATGGTCATTTGAATTGACATTTAATAGTATTTTTACACAATTGCACATAGAGACTTATAAAATTCATGAATTACAAATATACCCCTATTGCTTTGTACAACTTGTATACACCATATCATGCATACATACAATACATCCAAACTTACTATCTAGTTATCTAACTACTTGGATATTACAGCCTTCCCCCCTTAAAAAGAATCTCGTCCCGAGATTCCAAAGCTGAACAGAAATGGATAATTAGAATTGGGGATTGGCTTGAAGGAAGTCTGGGAAATTTCGTTGAAGATAAGACTCTGTTTCCCAAGTTGCTTCTTCTTCGGTGTGATAATCCCATAAGATTTTGTACATCTTAACTGCCCTTCTTCTGGTAAGTCTTTTCTTGGTATCCAGAATTCAAAGAGGTTGCTCGATGTACGATAGATCGGGTTCAATCTCAATGGCACATGTCTCAACAATTTCCGTGGGTATTTTGATACATTTCTTAAGTTGAGAGACATGGAAGACATCATGAATAGCAGCCAATTGAGACGGAAGGTGAAGTTTGTAAGCCACTGGGCCACAAACATTAAGAATTTCAAAGGGTCCGACATATCGAGGTGCTAACTTCCCCTTTATGCCAAAACGTTGGACACCTTTGGTAGGAGATACTCGAAGATAAACAAAATCTCCTATTTGAAATTGCAGAGGTTTCCTCCTTTTATCTGCGTAGCTTTTCTGTCTGGATTGAGCGGTTTTAAGATTAGATTGAATAACCTTAACCTTATCTTCGGCTTCAACGACTAGGTCTGGTCCGAAGATTTTGCGTTCACCGGTCTCAGACCAACTCAAAGGAGTTCGACATCTGCGACCATATAACGCTTCAAAAGGAGCCATCTGAAGACTAGCTTGATAACTGTTGTTGTAAGCAAATTCAGCTAGAGCAAGGCACTTGTCCCAACTTGTACCATAATGAATAATACAAGCTCGGAGCATGTCTTCCAGGATTTGGTTAACTCGCTCGGTCTGCCCATCAGTCTGGGGATGATACGCAGAGCTTCGAATCAATTTGGTCCCTAGAGCTGATTGCAATTGCTCCCAAAATCGTGCAATAAATTGGGGCCCTCGATCAGAGATAATGGTTTTTGGAACCCCATGTAATCGAACGATTTGATCCAGATAGACTTCGGCATACTTCTTAGCAGAGTAAGTGGTATGCACAGGAAGAAAATGAGCTGTTTTTGTGAGTCTATCAATGATTACCCATATGGAGTCATGCTTTTGAGATGTGTTGGGAAGACCGATAATAAAATCCATGCTAATGTCTTCCCATTTCCATGACGGAATGGGTAATGGCTGAAGTGTACCAGATGCCTTAAGATGACTGGCTTTGACTCTCTGGCAAGTATCACACTCAGATACATATTTGGCAATTTCTCTTTTCATTCTGGTCCACCAAAAATGTTGTCGTAAATCTTGATACATTTTGGTGCTACCAGGATGAATAGAGAATTTGGATAGATGGGCTTCATCAAGGATTTGTCTATGTAGTGAATGATCTTTAGGTACAACAATGCGATTGTTGAACCATAGGACTCCTTGATGATCGGTGTGAAAATATTTATATTTGGCTTCTCCCAGAGATAGCTTCGATTTGATGATTTTAATACCCTCATCATGTAGTTGCGACATGAAGATTCTATCTTGAAGAGTAGACTCAATGGGTAGCAGATTCAGACTACCTTGAGGAATGATCTCTAAATTGAGCTTTCTCATCTGATGGCAAAGAGTGTCACTGAAAGTTGTTATGGATAAACAATGACAGTGTGCTTTGCGGCTAAGGGCATCCGCAACCACATTAGCTTTGCCTGAATGGTAGTGTACCTCAAGGTCATAGTATTTAATCAATTCTAACCAACGCCTTTGCCTCATATTTAGGTCAGTTTGAGTGAAAATATACTTGAGGCTCTTATGGTCAGTGTAGATATTACACTTAGCGCCCATAAGATGATGTCTCCAAATCTTGAGAGCATGAATAACAGCTGCCAATTCAAGATCATGAGTTGGATAGTTCTGTTCATGGCTCTGAAGTGCTCGGGATGCATAAGCAATGACCTGGTTGTTTTGCATAAGAACACAACCCAGGCCAGTTCCAGAAGCATCGCAATAGACATCAAAAGGCAGAATAGTATTTGGCTGAGCTAGTACTGGGGCAGTTGTCAGAAGTTTTCTCAAGGTGTGAAATGCTTCCTCACACCTATCATCCCAGTGGAACTTAACTTCTTTCTTAAGTAGCTCAGTCATGGGTTTAGCTATCTTGGAGAAATCTGGAATGAATCGGCGATAATATCTCGCCAATCCAAGGAAACTTTGGATTTGATGGACTGAAATTGGAGGTTTCCAATCCATGACCTCCTGGACTTTGGTTGGATCAACCGATATGCCTTCATTAGAGATAGTATGTCCCAAAAATTTCACACTATCCAGCCAGAATTCACATTTCAAGAATTTGGCATAAAGGCGATGATCACGTAGTCGTTGAAGAACGACACGTAAATGATTAGCATGGTCTTCTTTGGTTTTGGAGTATATTAGAATGTCATCAATGAAGACCACGACGAATTTTTTGAGTTCCGGCATAAATACTGAATTCATGAGATACATGAAATACGCCGGTGCATTAGTCAGTCCAAATGACATAACCAGATATTCATAAAGTCCATATCTGGTTGAGAAGGCCGTTTTTGGAATGTCACAAGGCCTAATCTTGATCTGATGATACCCAGAGCGTAAGTCAATCTTAGAGAAGACCTTAGCTCCGGCTAACTGATCGAACAAGATGTCAATGCGGGGAAGAGGATACTTATTTTTGATAGTAACCGCATTGAGTGGGCGATAATCGACACATAGCCGTAGGCTATTGTCTTTCTTTTTGACAAAGAGAGCAGAACAACCCCAAGGTGAGGCACTTGGACGTATATAACCCTTATCAAGAAGATCTTGGAGCTGGATTTTCAGTTCTGCTAATTCATTTGGAGGCATACGATACGGCCTCTTTGAAATAGGAGCAGTGCCCGGTTGAAGTTCAATGATGAACTCGATGTCTCTATCTGGTGGCATTCCAGGCAAGTCGTCTGGAAAGACATCGGGGTATTCACATACTATAGGAATATCCTTGACTTTAATATCTGTAATAGCATAAGTGCAAGGGTGCAGACATTCTGGCTGAGGCAGATAAAGGGTGGTGATCCCATAGTAGGGTGAATCAATTTCAACAACTCGGGAAGATATGTCTAACCGTACTCGATGTTTAGTCATCCAATCGGTCCCAAGTATAATATCAATACCCTCCAAACTTAGTAAAACCAAATCAGTTTTGATTTCTTTACTACCTAACTGAATTGGCACATATCTACTCACTTGGTTGGAGGTAATATTTCCTCCAGGGGTAGAGATCATATATGACCCCTGGATAGGACAAGAATCAAGTCCTAGTCGGGTACCACAGTTGTTACTAATAAAGCTATGTGTTGCTCCAGAATCAAATAAAGTAACAACTGGTTTGTGGTGAATCGAAAATGTACCCGACATGACGGGAGCTCCATCTGGAAGTTCTGCCAGAGTGGTGAAATTAATCCGTCCTTGCCGGACTTGCATCACCGGTTTCTTGCCCTTGTTCTAGTTACCCTGAGTAGAGCTCTGCCCTTGATTAGGTTTCTTGGGCCGCGGACAATCTCTGATGAAATGATCTGCGCTTCCGCAATTGAAATAGCGATAATTGCGACTTCTCTGTGGCACTTGTTGAACAGTTGGCCGTGGGCCAGACTGTTGTAGTTGTTGCGGAGGAGCAGGAGGTCTATACCTTCCTTGCTGTTGGGGCGGCCTGAACACCAATCTACCAGTTGGGGCATTCCGCTGCGGTGCTCTGAATGGTGTATTGGGAATAACCCGATACCTCGGTGGTTGAGCACTCGAGGGTCCAGTAGGAGTCTTCCTTTTTTTCTCATCATGATGTGCTATGATGCAATCTTCTTGAGTTAAGGCCATATTAACCAGCTCGCTGAAAGTATTAGCCTTCACAAGATTTAGGCATTCCTTGAGCTTGGTATTAAGGCCTCGACGGAAACGATCTTGTTTCTTGGCATCGTTATCCGCATGATATCCCGCATATTGACACAGATGATTGAAATTCTGTGCGTACTGCAGGACTGTACTGGTGCCTTGAGTAAGAGCCAGGAATTCATTCAATTTTTGCTCCAGCAATCCCTCCGGAATATAATGTGCTCTAAAGGCTGCCCGAAATTGTCAATAGAGCAGGTTGCATGGCATAGAAATTGTCCCACCAGATCCGAGCAGCACACGGAGTTGCTGGGCGGCAAAGGAAGCTTTGCTTGAGTCTGCACAAGGTATTGTCAATAGAGCGAACTTCGATTCAATAATATGGAGCCAAGCATCGGCATCCAAGGGTTCTTTAGCTTTACTGAAAAAGGGAGGCTGAGTACTGATGAAGTCCTGATAACTGGCCACGGGAGGATTGCGGTCATCACGACCTCCGCGGAACTGTTGATGTTGCTGGTTCAGTTGTGCTTGAACCAGCAAGTTGAGCAGTTCAGTTTGCCGCTCCATAACCTCAGCAAGGTTAGGAGGTGGTGGTGGCGGTTGTTGAGAACCGCTAACCTGATCTGCCCGGAAACCTTCCGGGGTTCCGCGCGTGGCTCCAACCATCTGAAACAAAGGAGATGTCCATCATTAACCATATAGCCTTACTCCCAATTTCAGAAGATATATGACTTAGATAAACAATATACATACTCCATTCAATCATCTCATTACAGAATCATAAAGATTGTGAACAAGATGATAAAACAGGAAACTTATATTACAACACTGGTTCTGATCGTTCTCCAATTCACACATCCGAAAGATCCCTACGCAGGCCATCTATGTTACAACAAATGGCATAAGATCTAGCTAAGTTACATACTACCTAAGTTATTACACTCCCCACAAGTTACATCTAGCTAGTCGACGATTTACGAAACTAGAAATCGTCGAAGTTGCCTATAGACGATTGACTGCTAGAGGGAGAGTGATAGGACTAAGAACAGGATCCCCATGCTCAGAGTCAATCTCTGAAACACCCTCAATCTCTTCTGATCTTCTTCTTCTGCTTCAGGCATTATGGGTATAGCGGGAAGTATCGGTTGCTGCT
>NW_020356277.1:0-78206 GCF_002211085.1 Panicum hallii
CCGAGAGGTCCGAGCTTCTCCCGCGGGGACCTCCGTGGACCCTCCTGCAGAAGGGGGAGGTCCGGCCTCCCCCACTGCAGCAACCGGCCCTATTTCGGAGGGTCCGGCCAGGTCCCGACCTGGAGAAGTGTTAAGCAGCTTGGGGGCCGACTGGGACCCCAGCTCAAGTTGAAGGATCCAGTCCAACTGGCAGAGTCAGGACCGTCCAGAAGCCGGTCTACTACGTCAGTGAGGTCCTTCATTGAGGCAAAGGCCAGGTATCCTGAGACACATAAGCTCCTTTATGCTATACTTGTTGCGTCCAGGAAGCTCCACCACTACTTTCAGGCCCACAAGGTTGTGGTGGTGACCTCCTACCCATTGAGGGCCATCCTCCACAACTCCAACGCCACGGGCAACATCGCCAAGTGGGCAGCGGAGCTCGCTGGGTTCCAGCTCGACTTCCAGCCGCGTCACGCCATTAAGAGTCAGATCCTTGCTGACTTCATCGCAGAATGGACGCCCGCACCAAGCGTCTCCGGGGGACCGGACCAAGGCACGGACCCCCCACGTCCGGAGTTCAGGGCTCCGGTCTTCACCGGACCTCACTGGACCCTTTTCTTTGACGGGTCCGCCCGCAGCAAGAGGGCCGGGGCGGGCGCGGTCCTCATCGACCCACGTGGCGAGCAGTTAAAGTACATGGTGCACCTCGATTTTGAGGCCACCAACAACATGGCAGAGTATGAGGCCTTGATCTTTGGGCTCACGGCGGCTCTGTCCCTGGGGGTCCGGGAGCTCCTGGTCAAAGGGGACTCCCAACTCATCATCAGGCAAGTCCGGGGGGAGTGTTGCTGCAACAACCCCCAGCTCGCAGCCTACCTCATTCATGTGAAGAGGCTCGAGAAGGACTTTGATGTGCTGGAACTGCAACATGTTCCACGCGAAGGCAACACAGCAGCTTGGAGCTAGGCACCCGTGCCTGAGGGCATCTTCAGAGACACCTGCTGAAGCCTTCCGCCCAGCCTGCCGACCTGGGCGAAGGGGGTCGGGCTAGCACCTCGAAGCTGGCGGTCCCGGCGGAGCTCCATCCGTGGAGCCCACCAAGGGTCGTGTGCTCCCTTGAGGGTCCCGAAGACCTCAGGGGGGCACGCCCAGTTTCTCAGGAAGGTCCCGATGCATGGATCTCTAAGGTCCGGGACTACCTGAAGGAAAATTACCTTCCTGAAGATCAAGCATCTGCTGAGCGCATTGTCCGGATGGCTAAGCGGTACACAGTGGTAGAAGGGGATCTCTACCGCCGTGGCGCCAACGGCGTCCTTATGCGGTGCATCACCCAGGAAGAGGGCTGCGACTTGCTTGCGGAGATCCATGGAGGCGAGTGCGGAAGTCATTCTTCATCCCGCACGCTGGTTGGTAAAGCTTTCCGGCATGGCTTTTACTGGCCGACAGCACTCCAGGATGCAGCTGAGTTGGTAAGGTCCTGCAAAGCGTGTCAGTTCCACGCAAAGCAAATACACACTCCAGCTCAGGCACTGCAGATGATTCCTCCCTCTTGGCCCTTTGCCGTGTGGGGGTTGGATATTTTGGGACCTTTCCCTAGGGCCGTCGGCGGGTACCGGTACCTCTATGTCGCTATTGACAAATTCACTAAGTGGCCAGAGGCAGCCCCAGTGGTCAACATCACCAAGGCGTCAGCAACTGTTTTTCTCAGGTCAATTGTGTGCCGGTTCGGGGTCTCGAACCGGGTCATTACTGACAATGGGACTCAGTTCACGAGCCAGTACTTCCAGGAGTACTGTGAGGATATGGGCATCCAGCTCTGTTTCGCCTCGGTGGCCCATCCCAGGAGCAATGGCCAAGTTGAGCGGGCCAATGCCGAAATCCTCAGAGGGCTCAAGATCCGAACCTACTGTGACCTTGAGAAGCATGGCGCAAGATGGATTGAAGAGCTTCCGAGTGTGTTATGGGGGAACCGGACCACACCCAGCCGTGCAACAGGGGAAACCCCTTTCTTCCTGGTCTACGGGGCCGAAGCGTGCCTTCCCCCGGAGATCACCATGGGCTCTCTGCGAGTCCGGTCTTTTGATGAAGAGATGCAGGAACAGGAGCGTCGCCAAGACGTGGACCTCGTAGATGAGCGTAGATGGCGAGCAGCAGTCTGCAACGCACGGTACAACCAAGCGCTCCGGCGCTACCACCAACGGTTCGTGCGAAGTAGGGAGCTCCGGGTCGGGGACCTAGTCCTAAGGCGAATCTTGAACTGGGAGGGTATGCATAAGCTCTCCCCCAGCTGGGAGGGGCCCTTCAAGGTGACCAAGGTGTGCTGACCCGGATCTGTTCGCCTGGCTGCGGAGGATGGAATGCAACTACCCAATCCATGGAACATTGAGCACCTCCGTAAGTTCTATCCCTAGGACCTGGTTGGGAGGAAATTTTTCCTTTGTAATTGGTAGCATTGCCGTGCGTACCAGGGCGGTAGAGGTCCGCCCTCGTAAACCCGGCCCCTGGCGTACATCGCACAACTCTCCTGTACCAATTCATTTAAGGGGAAATTTGTTCTCAAACGCGTCCTTGAACTCTATGCGATTCTAAGGTTTTTTCGCTTCTTGTTACGCTAACCCCCCACGTGGTTTTTCGCGTCTGTGTCGTGTCGAAGGTCCTACTTAGGTTGCTACACTATATCTCTGCCCGGGACCCCTGTCTCGCGGAAGAAAAGGAACCGGGCACCCGGGAACTGGCTTCAGGGAGGCATGCTCGTTCTTTGCTGGGGTCCAGGGCTGTGTAGCCGCTTAGCCTGGTTCCGTACCCTAAGCCTACACGCCCTGCCCCCCTCGGACGGGTACCGTTGTGCCTTGAACAATGGACCCGGGGGCCGGGACCCCTTAGACTCCCGAACTATGGCTCCGGTGCTCTGACTCGTTACGCAACGCAGTAGGCTTTTGCTGGCCGGACCGGTACCTCGTGGGGACGTCTACTAAGCGTCGATCTAAGTCATGTGCAGGACCTCGGTTCTATGGCAGCTAGTCCCGTCCTATCGCGACTACCTCCCAGGGGGCCACACGGGACCTTGGTATGCACAAGAACACCTTACAAACCGACAGCAGGAAAACAGCTAAGTTTCTCATAAAAATTGCGTTGAATATGCACAATATTATCTTACAATAACAAAAGTTGTATTACAAAAGAAATAACAAAAAGATACTAGCACTACTGCTCTGGTGGTCCGGAGGCACTCCCACTCTCTGCAGGTTCAGGACGTCGCCGGAGGCGGGCCGCAACCAGGTCCACTGCCTCCTGGATTCCTTCCCGCACAGCGGCTGCCGTTGCCCGGAGGGGTCCGACCAGGACGGGAGTCAGCTGGACGGCAGGATCATGGCTTCGGAAGCTGGTGAGGATGTACTCCGCCATCCCCCGGGCAACCACTCGTCCCTCTGCCTCCAGGAGGTCCTGAAGGCCGGCCTCCGCATCCTGTAGCCGCCTGGCGGTGGAGTCCAGCAGTTGGAGTGCGGCACCAAATGGTGAAGGAGCCTCTGGTACCCAGATGGGGTTGGCTCCGAGCGCTTCTAGCAGAGGGTTCACCGCACAACCCATCTTGTTAATCGGTTGGCGCTGGCGCGCTGCTCTGCCAGGAGCCCCTCCACCTTGACCTCCCTCTCCTGGAGCGCTGCCTCGCGTTCCTGGAGCCTCCGGTGCCCAGCTGCCAGCTCCTCCTCCACAGCCTCTTCCCGCTTCTGGAGCTCCTGCTGCCGGACCACCTCCTCTGCTTCTCGGGCGGCCAGCTCTTCTTCTTTCTTCGCTGCCGCCGCCGCCCGATCCGCGAGGGCAGCCTGATGCGCCTTGGCCGTGGCAAACGCCTCCCTCGCCGCGCCTATCAGCTCCCGGGCGGCCCGCTCCGTCTCCGCCGCCGCCTCTTTCTGCCTCTCCACGGCAATCAGCCCCTGGAGAGCCTCTGCTTCCCGTCGTGTGGCCGCCAACTCCCGCTGGCGCGCTGCTTCCTCCCGGTCGCGCGCCTGCTCCAGCTCCTCCCGTAGGAGCTCGCGCCCCGCCACGAGTTTGGCGCGCTCCTCGGCGTAGCGGGCGGAGACAGAGTTGATGCGGCCCCCCAGGCGGACCTCCCAGTCGAAGAGCCGCTGGCGCTCCGCCTCCAGCTTCTCCCACTCCCGGCGCATGCCAGCCTCTAGCTCCTGTTGAGCTTGCTGGCATCTGGCTATGAGCTGGGGGAGAGGGACCTCCGCTGTGCTCGGGAGGAGGCGCCTACCCAGCACTACCTCCGGTTCCTCCTCCTCTGCCGGTGGGGCGGCGCTGCTGGCAACTTCGGCCACCTCCGGTGCCGCTGCCTCTGTCGCCTCCGGTGCCGCGACCTCCACCGCCTCCGCTGCCTCTGGCGCTGCAGCCTCCACCATGGCAGCGGCCCCCTCTGCTGCTGGCTCAGCAGGAGAGGGCCCGACTCCGACACCCGACGCTGTCGCCGGCGCCTCGGTCGTTGCGACGGACCTGGTCTCCTCCTCCTGGGGGGCAGCTTCAGGTTGTGGCAGTGAGGCGACCTCTGGCTCCGGGGCCACGGGTCCGGAGGTTCCTGGAGCTGTCTCTGGTGGAGGCCCTGCTGGGGTCGGCGTCGGGCCTCCCGGTGCTGGCTGGGGGCCGGATCCCCCACTGGGAGCATCCGAAGACTGCGGCCTGCCGTATCACCTGTATGGTTAAAGACCGGAAGCCAAGAAAGAAAATGAAAAACCATGACAAAACCACTTACGGGAAGTCGGACCACTCCCATCTGCCCCGGGCTGCGGGGGGGACTTTCCTCCCAGCCGAGGACCCCCCGGACCTTTGGTGGGTGTCCCTCGCCAGCGGAGTTGCTGGTGGCGGTGATGGGGGTAGTAGATTGGCCTCGGGCGGAGGTGGTGACGTCGCCGGACGCCGTTCTGGTGGCGGTGGCGGAGGAGGCTGACGTGTCTCCTCCGGACCCCTTTCCGGCTGCTGGCGTTGTGGCGCGGGTGGAGGAGCTCTGCTCTGCTCCTCTGCCCCCACCATTTTCTGGCGTTTCGGCGCCGGTTCCCCGACCAGGGAACCGTCGCCGCGCTGGAGCCTCCGGGACTTGCTCCCTTCGGCTTGGCTGCGCCGCTCAGGTGCCGCCCCCTGAGCCTCGTCGCTCCTTTGGGCCGAGGCAGCACCCGCACTATCTTTCTGCCGGCGCTCTGGTGCCGGCACTTTCTCCTTTCCTTTCCCGCTGGGGGCCGGACCTCTAGGTCCTGGCTCCCCAGCACCTTCGCTGGGGCGATGCTGGCGGTCCGGAGAGGCACCAGGGATCTGGAGCCCGCGGTTGGGGTCGCCCCCCAGTTGTCGGACCGCCAGGCCGCCCTCGTCCAGGGTCGGCATCGACGACAGGACCGATGACCGCAATGCCTGGTCCTCGCACAGGGCCTTGACCCCGCTCGGGAGGACCAGGGACTCCGGGATGAACGCCTCGCCGGTCATCGCCCGGACCGCTGCCTCCAGCTCCGCCCTGGTGAAGTCGCCGCCGGGCCCGCGTGCGATCCTGCAGCAGTCGTTCAGCCCCGTGTACACGTAGGCCATCCGGGACCGCTGCTGCAGGGGCGCGATTCGCCGCTTCAAGAAGTCGCCCAGCACCATCATAGAAGTCAGGCCACTCCTTGCCAGCTTCTTGATCCGGTACAACACTGGGTCGAGCTCCGCCGGTATTGTCGGCCTGGCCTTCCAGGTGCTCCGGTCGCTCTGGGGGCCCTCCGTTGGCAGCTCCAGGCGGTCATGAGGCTCGTCAGCCATGATGACCCAGCCTTCACGCCACTCCTCCCACTTGGAGCTGGAGAAAGCGGCGATGTAGGAGCCCGCCATCTCGTGCCGGAGCTGGAAGTAGTAAGCGCCAATCTCGTCGCGCTTCTTCCCGGTCCCAACCAGGGAGTAGAAATGTTTGAAGATGGTGGTGCAGGAACGCACCCCCACGAACATCTCCATGAAATGGGCGAAGACCGCCGCGAGGAGGACGGAGTGTGGGGTGAGATGATGAAGTTGGAGGCCGAACTCCTCCAGGAGTAGGAGGAAGAAGGAGGAGATCGGAGGAACCAACCCGCACATAATGTACGAATTGAAAAGGACGAATTGCCCCGCGGCAAGGTCGCGGAGGGGAATCTCGCCGGCCCTAACCTTCCCGGCGTTTGCCGGCGCGGTCCACCCCAGAAGGCGCCGCACCGCGTCCAGCTGTTCCCGGGTCTGGAAGCGGCGCGGGAAAGGAAGTGAAGCCATGGAGATTGTTGGGCAAGGATTGCGAAGGAACAAGGAAGAAAGAGGAGCCGGGCGTAAGGGAGCCGATCGCGAGAAGGGATGTGGAGACGAAGGGGCGCTACGGCGTCTGTTGTTGGCAAGTGAGAAAAGGTAGCCGTTCCTTTCGGCGCTTACCTTTTATGCAAAAGGCTGCTCCCCCCTTAGCGTCCCGCGGCGACCGAAGAGAAGCCGAACGGTCGCCAGCGCCGCCTTCCCATCCCTCACACTCTATGACCAGTGGGCTCGGGCCCACCTGTCATTGGCATGGGTGCTGGAGGGTCGTGGGAAGGGCGGAATCTGAACCGCCCGAGCCGCGCGACGGGCTCAAATAAGACAAGAATCTGAACCGTCTAACGCGCACGGTGCGCGCGGAGGACGGGCCCCTCGGGGATTCCGCTTCGGGCGAAAGGACGTCCATGCCCTTGCCCGGCGGGAACGAGCTGTCCACCCGGCGCGATGCTGGGATTTGGCCCCACCTGCGGGTTCATCCCTCTCCCGAGGTGGGCCCGGGGGCCTCTGTCGGTACACACAGATAGGGGTACCTCCTGCTAGGGTGTCCAGGCCCTTGGCTTCTCATAATCCATGAACACCCCCTCACCTCTGAGTCACGTGGCATACGGCCTCCGAGCCTGACTGCTGGGACCACGGTCTCCGGACCCTCCTCGGGCTCCATAAGGTCCGGGGCCTCTGCACACCCAGGCGGGCGGGAGAGCCCTCGGGTAGCTCCTGCAGACCCGGCCTCCCCTGGGAGGTCCGGAGCCGCCACGTGTGATGGCCAGACCATCACAGGCCGGCCCGCTCCGACCAGCCACGGGGGCCCCGGACCCCCCTTTCCCCCGGGAAGGGGTCTGGTGCCGCCATGTGCTGCCCAGCGGGAGGAGCGGGGCTGGCCCCGCTGCGTGCCTGCGGCCGGAGGCCCCTTGCGGGTTGCCTCCCCACCTACCAGCATTTAATGCGGTAGCTGGGTCGTGCGCACCCAAGTCAAAAAGAGCGGCCAGCCACTGACACACGGGGCAGGTAAGCTGACACCACGGTAAGCCCGTCTGTTTCCAAGGCGGCGCGTCGTATCACCGCGCACAGTACGCGGACTGTGTGTAGTCCCGTCACGGCGCTGCGCGCGTGATGATGGCCTGTAATAGGCGAGCCAAGGCGTGCGCTGTAACAGTGCGCGCGCCACGGGACAGCTCCTTCTCGCCCTCTGACCGAAGGTCCCATCCCAACAGTGACAGCACGGCTTCACTGTTGGGTAACGCTGACGCCGGACACTGTACAAGACAAGGCTGTACACGGCCATATCCTGGCTGTAGATACGCACATCAACTTCTCGATCGAGAGGACTACGGAGAGGAGCTTGAGGAGATGACCTCTATATCTCTCGTAGAACAGCTCCTATTGGCCGGGCCCACCTGTCGGGGTCCCGCACGGTGTAAGCACTCCCCTTGCACTATAAAAGGGAGAGTGTACTCGTTAGAATACAAGGTTCAACAATCATAAACACAGCCAATACAACACCAAAGTGGACGTAGGGTATTACGCTCCGGCGGCCCGAACCACTCTAAATCTTTGTGTCCTTCCTGTGTTCATCTGTCCACCGATCGAGCGCTCCTAAGTCTCCTCCAAACCCATCCTTAACTAGGATTAGGCGGGTGCTTTCCGCCACCCGGCTGGAGAATTCCTCCGACACATTCTATGGCTTACTCTTTAGCTATAACACAAGCATACAATATAAAGTACAATAAAGCATTCATTCCCTAATATTTAACCTAGATTACAAATCAAAGACTTTCAACTTATGATCATAAGATACAACTTGTAGATTTTGACCTAAAGGTTAAAACAAAACTGATTTTGTATTTTTATGAACTTCTTATGAAAAACTATGAAATGTAGAAGTTCACTGATTTGAATATAAAGAAAGCTGTGGAAATTTTATAAAGAACACCCTAGAACTTTCTAAAACATAGCAATCAAGTCCCTGGTTCGGGAAAACAGATAATAGGAAGTTAACAGCGATATTCTGGAAAAGGAGTCGCCGGCATTAAGAAAATTCAGTAGGTTAGGGCAAACCTTGGTTGTGGAGAAGAACAAGCGGAAAATGAATTCCCGCGGTGAACAGAATTGGCGACGAGAAGAGCTCGATGGCGACGAGATTTCATGGGTGACGAAGAAGTTTGCCGGGAAGGGTTGCCGTAGGTGGAAGATGGCCGAAGGAATAATCCCTGCGGTGATTTGTGGTCTTGCTCGGCGATCGACGAGAGATAGGAGTTGTTGGATGTTGTGGACTCCTGGGACGAGATGACAGAGCCGGATTGGTTCGCTATACTGATTTCTCCGCGAACCTCAGGGTTTTCTTGTTCACGGGTTGAACATCCTCTGCCGACGTAAGAAGAAACCCTCCTTGACCTGACTGCTCCGGTGCGTGCACTGTCAGCATACTTGCGCAACCATTCGCAAGGCCGCCGCTTCCGTTCTGCTTCCATACCATCGGCCACTAACTTGCTTGCGTCTGGTTTGTTGCTTTGCATACGCACGTGCCTGCAGAAACGAACCGAGTCGGCCACTGGTAGAACGCTCTCGCACGCATCCGCGGACGTGCCAGTCTAAATCCGTTCGGAGCTTCGCCTTCGCTTCGCGGCATTTCCTCCAGCTCGTCTCGCCAAAAGCGTAACTGCATCACTACTGTGGCCTCCGCCGCCCCACGCCGAGCACTCGACGTGGTCGAACCCTGGAAGAAGCCCTGGATGTCATGCTGTTTGCAGACCAGCTGCTGTCAAACCCGCGCTGCTGTTTCCGCCTCGACCACCTCGTGCTGCTGCTCCTCTTCCTCCTCATCCGCTGGACCGGCGTCGCCTCAGCCTTGTCGCGCCGCATCTGCACACTGTCGCAATATCCGCCCGACGGCGTCTTGCACCCTTGACGCCTCGCCCTACAGCAGGACCCTCGCGTTCTCCAGCATCATGCGTATCGGCATTTCATCGAGCACCTGAGCTGCGTCCTCGATATGGCCATCGCGTTCCTGCATCTCGCGCAACAACTTTCCACCGCAACTCCTTCTGCGCACGCTCGCCTGCACTGCTAACTCCCGCGACGCTCCCACGACGTCCGCGTCGCGCTGCCGCACCGCGCCGAACCGCAGCCGGCGCCGTCAACTTCCACACCTGCCCGCGCCAGTACTACGCCCGCCGCGCGCCCCACTGGATCCATGTGCGCCAAAGCGCCTGCTCACTCACGTCTGCACGGCCACCCGACGCCTCGCTTACGCCACCAGGGGCCGCGCTGCCCAGCTCCCGCTCGCGTCACGTCTGTTCCAGTGCAGTGCCTGCTCCATCCGCACCTGTGCCTGCTCCCGAGCCGCGCGCTTTGCCCCGCCCGAGCCGCCGCACCGGCTCGCTCTCGCTCCTTCGCTGTGCCGCGCTCCACTTCGCGCGCACGCAACTTCCCTGCACATCGTCGCCAGTTGCTCCTGCTCGCCCTGCGTTTGCTTCTGTTCCAGCGCCAGAGCGCCGCCACACCGTAGCCGTCAGCCTCTGCCACTGGCCCCTCGCTCCAGCGCGCCGCAACCTGGAACCCGTTGTTGCTCGCTCGGCCGCAGTCCTCCGCACGCCTGTGCCACGCGCGCGCCTCGTTCCGCTCGGGGCCGCCCGCCTGCGCGCCGCATGCCTCGGCCCACCTGCGCGCCGCCTGCCTCGGGTCTGCCTGCAGAGCTGCAGCCGCGCCGCTGGCCTGCCGCCCGCGCGAATGGGCCGCGCCCTGCGCCCGCCCCGCGAGCCGGCCGAGCCGCTCCCGCGCGCACAGCTCTCGCGGCCCGAGCCTGCCCACGGCCTTAGGCCTCGCGCCTTCCTCCGCTCGCTCCTGGGCTTGCTGCTTGCCTGCGTCGCGCGTCCTGCCGCACGCTGCCTGCCCGCGCGCTGCCCCAGCGCCGGCCTCCGCTCCCGAGCCGAGCCGCGCCTCCGCTCGCTCCAGACGCGCGTGCTATCGCCTGGTGCAGGAGAGGGAGAGAGAGAGAGAGTGGATAAAGATTGGGACTGTGCTGCCGGTGGAAGAAGCAAAGAAGAAAATGCCAGGGAAGAAGATAAGGGCGCCAGGGATAAGAGAACAGAGGAGAAGGGAGAACTGCAGGGACCTATTTGTAAAACAAAATTTCCCATCAATCTAAAACCCGAATGAAGAAATGCCCAAAATGAAAGTTGGAGAGTTTTTCAAACTCTACAACATTGCTTTAGGGCTCAAGTTCAAAAACTCAAAATTTACATTTTTACACGTGAATCTTTGAACAAAAGTCGGATTTGAATTGCTTTTGTCCTAAAGAGCGTAATTTTATAAAATTCAGGACCTAAATGCAAGAATTTATGACAAGTCATGATGATGGGATAGACTCGTCATAGTGATTGGATAGACATGTCATGATGACTCGCACTTTTACACTTTAGTCCTGAGTAAATTTGAAAGTTACTTTTGTAAATCAAACATTTGCATAAAAGGACTTGTACTTTTATAAAATTACATAAATACCCTTATTTTAACCACTTTACCCAAAATTTTTACACACTTCAACAAACACATTTCAAATGAAACTTTTGGATAAATATATATTTTTTTACAGGGAATAAAGTAAGAAAACATATTTGCAAAACTACCCTTCACTCATTTTGAGATTACCTCCCATCCAAATACATTTTGCAAAAACAACCCTAGGTTTTTCTGTAATTATAAAAGTACCCTTTTTACTTGCACTTTAAATTTTCAAAAGCTTCATATAAACACACATAACCTTTATACAAACAAACACATATTTCACACTAACAAAATATATCTAGTATTGCAAGTACACGAACTGTCACACTTTAGTCCTGAGTAACTTTGAAAATTACTTTTGTAATTCAATTACTTGCATAAAAGGACTTGTACTTTTATAAAATTACATAAATACCCTTATTTTCACAACTTTACCCAAAATTTTTACACACTTCAACACATACATTTCAAATGCAAATTTCGGGTAAATACATAATTTTACAGGGGATAAAGTAAGAAAAACATGTTTGCAAAACCACCCTTCACTTATTTCGAAATTACCTTCTATCCAATTACATTTGCAAAAACAACCCTAGGTTTTTCAGTAATTACAAAAATACCCCTTTTTACTTGCACTTTAAATTTTAAAAAGCTCCACATAAACATACACAAGCTTTACATTAACAAGCGCATACTTCACACTAATAAAATATATGTCTAGCATTTCAAGTACATCAACTGTCACAGCCTTCCCCTCTAAAAAGAATCTCGTCCCGAGATTCAGGATGAAAGACTCTTAAGGGAAAAGAAGCAAATCACCCATCAAAAGTGGCAAGAAGCAATTATACCAGAGAAAATTGAGGTTGATGGTAAAAGCCGTTGGAGTATGACAAGATGAGTGTAACGAGAGCATGGATAGATTGTACATGGATGAGTTTGGCGAGAGAAGAGAGAGGAGCTGATCAAGTTCTCATAGAACTAAGATCACAACATGAGATCACAACATGAGGACGATAAATGTCGGCGACATTCATCACACAACTTATGGATAGCAAGTGAGAATAGTATGAGAGATTGATAACTGATGTTTGAAACATTCCTGCTCAAAGTTTATTACCTGAATGATTTAGATGATGTTGATTGCAAAACATGCCTATTTATACCGATGCAATCAAGGAGTAATGATAAAATGCTCCAACTCAGAGTGCATTGCTTGGTATATAACCATGAACGTGATGCACTGTGGTAATGTATGATTACTATGATGGTGCAACACGAGGATGGAGGATTTCATGCACGATCAAAATGGTGTCTATGACCCAATGCAATTACCAGGATGCAATGTTTACACCATGATGCACGGATGACGATGCTTGCAATGTTTACATGTAAGAAATGCATAAAGTATGATGCATACCCTCATGAGTTAGTGATGCACATGACTCGCACTCTGCAACCGTTCTCTCAGGACTAACACTTGGTTAGTTCTCTATCCTTGAACGAAGATCAAAAGTTAGGACACTAGTAAGGTTGCATAAAAAGAGATTACAGTGGGTTACATCACATATACCTAGTCACCAGTGCGCTCCTAATGGCTCAATCATGTGGCTGCAGCGCACATAAGGCCTTAGGTTCCGACACGGCAACATGGTCATGTGATTAAACACCACCACAAAAGCGAAACAACAACCCTATAGTGCCAACAGCAACAAGATAGACTTAGGAAACCGAAGACAACCCAAAGTTGTACTAGATGCACACCCGTTAGTCAGTCTACGGATTTTCGATGTCGATGGAACACCATGCACTGACCAAAGATGGTATATGTTATGATGCATGACTTTTGCCGGGAGAATTGTATTCAAAAAGTAATTATTGTCATAAATCTTTTTAATTTATCCAAAATCATCTGAGCAAAAACTGAAGGTGCAACTTTCAGATGTTGTAACCAGAATAGCCAACAATATAAGGTACAACATCAAGAGAGGATAGATGGATCACTGAATGATGGATTGAAGGGTTTACTGACAATTATCAAGGTTTAACCATCAAAGGAGAAGCTCAATGCTTCTGCCGAAACAGATTCAAGCAAGATCAAGGGTTTGATTTGGCTGTCAAGCTAAGATCGGCGATAAAGTTCAAACATGACCCAACCCACTTGATTTACAAAAGACCTTCTCAACTCCAGGTTAGCCTAGCAGATTACGTTGGTTTCTACATTACAAAATCTAGGCGGACATTCAGATACAAGCAACATATTTTAGTACAACAACGTAACAAGCAAGGCAATCAAATCAATCCAAGATGACATGATGCATGCACGTTCTATTGTTCCATACTTTAAACAATTACCAATAACTTGGCATACGAGAACAATCGGTGGCATAATTACGTACTCTCCCTATCATAACTAGTCGATAGATCCTAACCGTTTAGAACCTATCGAATCGTGGTTAGCATACCTGCAGAAAACCACAATATATATATATATATATATACCGAACCTTTCATGTCAGCAAGTCAAGAAAGCGTCCCCAATCATTACTGTTCACTATAGAAACAGCATCTGTACGATTACCGCCGTACAGACGACGTTAACATATGTTATCGAAACAACGTATTCACGGGGTACCGCAAAATGCGGGGGTATGAACTGCGATCGCCATACCCTGCGCCGAACCATATACTCCCAATGTAGTCAACCGAAGTTTGGTACATTGGCAGCATCTCAAGTAGGCCACTGCTTGAGAAACAGTGTTCGGTTCGCATCACCGACGGGAAGGCCAAGCTTCCTCAGTTGGCTGAGGATCCTTACCTTCTTACCTCATCATCAAAGGTGTCGTTACAGAATGTAAAGTTGGGTTGTGCATAAATTTAAGTTTTGATAGAAAAGTAATGCTGGTTCAAGTACGTAACAAGAGTAACCTTATAGCTCTGATATCAGCTGTGGCAGAACCAACCTGAATTATACTGGCTCAAGTATGCGAGTCCATTCCTGAGGGCTCCAACGAGCTTCAAACGGTATAATCCCTTGGCCTGTCGGGTAACGTCCCGATAAACCACCGAATACAGGATCAAATAAGGCTACCTCACATGAAGGTGAGTCCAGAGATACAGTCACCATCATATTTTACATCACAGGGAATTACATTACAAGAGTTTCTAAAAGTAGTACGAAATTTCAAACTTAGAGAAATTATTACCAACTGTTAAAGTTATGGTTTTTGGCAGCGGAAAACATACGCGATGATTTACAATACATCGTCAAGACGGATGTCATGCTAAGCCCGGGCACAACATCACTCGATATCATCAGCGTTGGCCGGGGACGGATTCCATTCCACGAACCAACCATCTGGAAGAGCACAGGGCCAAGGCGAGGGAAGAGTAGGGTCTTCAAAGATTTTACCTGAAAAACATATAACTAGCAAGACTGAGTATACTAATACTCAGCAAGGCTTACCCATCCATGGTATACATAGCCATGTAACTAGACTTATGAAGGCTTATAATGGTTCTGGGTTTAATTTCAGATGAAAAGCAATAAAGAGTAGATCCTTAATTTCCACTTTTAGTTTTCAGGTTCTAGTTGATTATCCATTCTAGGTAAGCAACTATAGCTATTTAAGCATGGTAGAGCTTATTATAACAAACATCCACATTACTCATCATATAGTTGCTCTTGTTACTCTGTGCGACAAAGGGATCAAGCAGTCTCAATCTCCGCGAGAAACGGACGATTCTGAATCGAATTTCCAACCTTGCAAGGATAAACCTAACTCACATGCTTGGAACACCAAAGGGTCGTTCCGAAGCAACCGTTTGCCTTTCATTCCGACTCGTGGACAGGTCCACCACAAGCGACTGCAGGACCATACGCACTTCCAAAGTGCAGGACGTACGCCTGTAGCGCGACTACATGACCGTACTCCTAGTTGCCCTTGCAACACGTATTCCTACACGTCGAATCAAGTAACCAAAAGAAGCAAATATGAGTGGTGGGAGGTATGTCCACTCCTCGGGCCAATTGGTTACTAGGCTTGCCGCTTACCCAAAACTCACGGCATGTGGTTAGTACTTTTAAACGCTTAACCCCGATCACCACACACCGCGACCTTAACCAATCTATCAACACAGACCGGGTATCATTCCCTTCCATGATACTGGACATAACCCCGTCCGTCATCCTTACAGTGATTACAGGAATGTAAATATTACAACTCCTATATCGCGCAAGTGACAGGAAATCACCCGACTTCTACCGGTCCTATTAGCATAGCGGCTATTCGAACTCAAATGCTAATATTCAATACACTGGTTCTTAGAGAAATGTAACTAGGGTTTCTCATACAATTCCTATGAACGTAATGCATAGATAGATATAAATAGATATAGATTGCAGTGTAAATAAAATAGTGGGTTATGTCCGGGGCTTGCCCTTACTGCTGGGGCTTAAGTCAGTAAAGTTAAGATCTTCCGAACTTTGGTTCGGGACTTTCGATATCCCTTGGTGATGTTCACTTGGTCCTCAGAAATATCCTCCGCAGACTTCTGGGAGATCTTGTAGGTACCGTTTGTGGAAGTAGCCGTATCTACATGCAATGCAATATTACATTCAAAGTGTGCACATAAAACTATCTTACTTCACAATAAAGTTGCAATCCAACACTCATTTAACATACTACTCACATAACAACCAAAAAGATCTGAAACTAAACTTAGATAGAGCTTTAGGTGGACAACTAATTAAGATGGACTATTTGTTGAAGACTACAGCAGAGTCGATTGGAAACAACAGGGGTTCGGTCGATAGAATTGGTAAAGAAGGGAGCTCTCTATACAGTTTTAGAAAATCTGCTGATTTCTGTTTGGAAGGGAAATCGACACGAGCAATCTCTGTATATGAGTAGAAAAGATTAGCCGATTTGGGTTCATTTGAGGTTAAATCGGCTGATATAGAGAGGAACGTTAAAGGTACAATACTCCAAGGAGAGAACAAGGAAGGATCATGCCGATTGGATTTAGTTATCAGCATGTTTTTGCCTAACTGATGGTTGGTGTATCGGCTTGCCTTAGTTGACAAGGGTGCATCCGGTTTAGCTGATTGACGTGCTTAGGTCGTGCCTAACAGAGGCGTGTCTATTGTGTTAGCTTACTGATCTAGGGTGGTGTACTTTGGCTTGTGTAGCTGATTGATAGGTGCATCGGGTTCCTAATTGATCGATGGAACCATCGATTACTTTAGTAGAGGGGTGACACTAAAGCAGCTATATCTTAATTGAGATGTGCTTAAGTGCTATCCTAGGTAACTAGGTGTGGTTGCATCGACTTGTTTACGTCAGCACAACAATTGAGTGACGTACAGCCGATGGGGTTACCTAAGCTAGACTTGTTACAAAAACTAGGTAGAACAGAACACTACTATCGGACTAGGTGGATGTGACCACAAGTGCGGAACTAGATTAAGGAGGATGTGGCTGATGTGTTTGTGCTGATGGGGATATGTTCTACAGATGTGCCGTTGATTGAAGTGGGGTTAAGGGTATGTGACCGATAGATATATATAGCCGATTTTCCTAGCTGATAAATCGCCTGATAGAAGTGTGTGGATAAGGATGGGAAGACTAAGGATTGATCGGCCATATTTGACCGATATGGAAAACAACTAGAATCGGCTTGGATCGGCCGATAGCAAGAATCCTAAGGTTGTGTGTATACCTTTGATACATCGACTATGTGTAGCCGATGTAGGACAGAACAAAGGAATTGTATCAGCAGTAGCTGATATTAGAAAGATATCAACTGCATCAGCTAACCAGCCGATGGTAGAAGCATAACAAAAGAAATGCATCGGCTGATAACTGTTATACAGAAACATCATAAACTCAATGGAAACGGATGCTTAGCGGCTGAGCTGATAGCCGACACTGAAGCATAGCTGCCGAGATATATTGGCTAAGCAGCAGATACACACGGACTAACAAAGATCCCTATAAGAAAAGGACCTTATGGAAACAGCAATCAAGACAAGGATAAAGTCTTGATGACAGGGATATGAGCACTCGTGTGAAAGGATTAACTAAATATCATACATCTCTACGTGAGACATACATCCTAGGATTTACCTTTCAGCTACAACACATGCATATAACTCAAGGTACAAATAAAGCATTCATTTCCTAATATTTAACCTAGACCACAAATCAAGGACTTTCAACTCAAGAGCACAACATAAAACTTGTAGATTTTGACCTAAGGATTCAAACAAAACTGGTTTTGTATTTTTATGAATTTCCTACGAATTCCTATGAAATGTAGAAGTTCACTGATTTGAAAATAAAGAAAGCTCTGGAAATTTTACAAAGAACACCCTAGAACCTTCTAAATCAAAGCAATTAAGTCCCTGGTCGGGGAAAATAGAGAATAGGAAGATAACGACGATGTTCCGGCAAAAGGGGTCGCCGGCATTAGGAAAAATTCAGTGGGTCAAAGCAAACCTTGGGGTAGCCTTGGTTGTGGAGAACAACGGGCGGAAAGTGAATTCCCACGATGAACAGGATTGGCAACGAGAAGAGCTCGACGGTGACGAGGTTCCGTGGGTGACGAAGAAGCTTGCCAGGGGATTGTAGTGGGTGGAAGATGGCCGGAGGGATATTCCTCACGGTGACCCGTGGCGACGGTAGTCGGCTTTGCCACAGCGATGGTGTTCTGGCATACAGGGATCGAAGAGGCTCGATAAGAGGGTCCAGGAGCTTTCTTGAGGTGTTGTGGTCTTGCTTGAACGATCGGCGAGGAATAGGAGCTGCTGGTTGTCGTGGACTCATGGGAGAAGCCGATAGGGCCGGATTGGGTCGCTATGCCAACTTCTTCGCGAACCACAAGGTTCTCTTGCTCATGGGCTGAGCCTCTTCTGCTTACGCGTGTGTGTTGCTGAAACACGGCCGGCACACCCGCGTAGCCTCCTGCAATACTGCCGCGCCTGGTCGCATCTCCTATGCGGTGTTCCCGTTCTGCTGTCACACCACTGGCTCTTAACCTGCTCGCGCGTGGTCTATTGCCCTACACGCGCACACGCCTGCAGAATCGAGCCGAGCTGGCTGTCGGTAGAACACTCCCACTCGCACTTGCGGACGCGCCAGTCCAAATCTGCCCAGACCTCCAGGTCCTGCAATTTCGCCGCCCTTTCCACCTGCTGTAACGCCATCAGGGCCGGCATACCACCGCCGCTGGTCATGTGCTGCGCGTCGAACCCGCGCCGCGTTGCTCCTGCCCCCGACCTCGCATGGATGAAGGGAGCTCGCCGTGCCTGGCTGCACCGTGGCTCCTTTGAGCTCGTCGCATCCGGTCGCCGCCTTCGCTTCGCCGCCTCCCGTTCCGGCTCGCCACCATAACCGCAGCCTCTGCCTCTGCGAGCGCCGTGGTCTACCTGCATCAGGGGCGTGACTTCCGTTGCTGTGGCAGAACCAACCTGAATTATACCGGCTCAATTACGCGAGTCCACTCCAGAGGGCTCCAACGTGCTTCTAACGGTATAATCCCTTGGCCTGTCGGGTAACGTTCCGATAAACCACCGATACACAGGATCAAATAAGGTTACCTCACACGAAGGTGAGTCCAGAGATACAATCACCATCACATTTTACATCACAGAGAATTATATTACAAGAGTTTTCAAAAGAAGTACGAAGTTCAAATTTAGAGAAAAGATTACAAACTATAAAGCTATGGTTTTTGACAGCGGAAAATATATGCGATGATTTACAGTACGTCGTCATGACGGATGTCATGCTAAGCCCGAGCACGACATCACTCGATATCACCAGTGCTGGCCAGGGACGGATCCCATTTCACGGACCAACCTTCTGAAAGAGCACAGGGCCAAGGCAAGGGAAGAGTAGGGTCTTCAAAGACTTTACCTGAAAAACATAAAACTAGCAAGGCTGAGTATACTAATACTCAGCAAGGCTTACCCGTTCATGGTATACTTAGCCATGTAACTAGACTTATGAAGGCTCATAATGGTTCTGGGTTGAATTTCAGCTGAAAAGCAATAAAGAGTAGATCCTTAATTTCAACTTTTAGTTTTCAGGTTCTAGTTGGTTATCCATTCTAGATAAGCACCTATTTCTACTCAAGCAAGGTAGAGCTCTTTATATCAACCATCAGTATTACTCATCATATAGTTGCTCTTGTTACTCTGTGTGATAAAGGGATTAAGTAGTCTCAATCATCGTGAGAGGCGGACGATTCTGAATCAAATTTAACCTTGCAAGGTAAACCTAACTCACACGCTTGGAACACCAAAGGGTCATTCTGAAGCAACCGTTTGCCTTTCATTCCGACTCGTGGATCAGATCCACCACAAGCGACTGCAGGAACATACGCACTCCCAAAGTGCAGGACATACGTCTGTAGCGCGACTACAAAACCCGTATTCCTGGTTGCCCTTCCAATACGTATTTCCCCAATCGAACATAAGTAACCAGAAGAAGCAAGACGAGTGGTGGGAGGTATGTCCACTCCTCGGGCCGATTGGCTACTAGGCTTGCCGCTTACCATATTTCGCGGCATGTGGCTAGTACTTTCAAATGCTTAACCACCGCTAACACACACTGCGGCCTTATTCAATTCAACAACACAGACGGGGTATCATCTCAACCATGATATCTCATAAAATTCCCGTCCGGCATCCTTATAGTGATAACAGGAATGTAAACATTACAACTCCTATATCGCGCGAGTGACAGGAAATGACCCGACTTCTACCGGCCCTATTAGCATAGCAGCTAGTCGGACTCAAGTGCTAGTATCCATCACATTGGTTCCTAGGAGAATGCAACTAGGGTTTCAAGCAATTCCTAAGAACTTAATGCATAGAATACGTAAATAGATATAGATTGCAGTGTGATAAAAATAGTAGGTTATGTCCGGGGCTTGCCTTTACTGGTGGGGCTGAAGTTAGAAATGTCAATATCTTCCGAACTTTGGTTCGGGGCTTCAGTTGATCTCTTGGTGACGTTCATTTGGTCTTCAGGAACATCCTCCGTAGACTCCGGGGAGATCTCGTAGGTACTGTTGCTGAAGTAGTCGTGTCTACATGTAATGCAACATTACATTCAAAGTATGCACATAAAACTACCTTACTTCACAATTCAATTGCAATCCAGCACTCATATAACATACTATTTACATATCAACCAGAAAGATCGGAACTAAACTTAGATAGAGTTTTAAGAGGACAACTAATTAGGATCAGCTACTTGTTGAGGGTTACAACAGAGCTGATTGGAAACAACGAGGGTTTAGCTGATTGATGAGTACATCGGGTTCCTAGATGATCGATGAAAGCATTGATTACTTCAGCAGGGGGATGATTCCTAAAGCAGTTGTGTCTTAACTAAGATGTGCTTAAGTGTTATTCTAGGCAACTAGGTGTGGTTATATCGGCTCGATTACGTCAGGGCAATAGTTGAGTGACGTATAGCCGGTTGGAGTGTGGTTGAGGGTACATGACCGATAGACATAGACAGCCAATCTTTCAGTCGATAAATCGACTGATAGAAGTATGTGGATAAGGAAGCGAAAACTAAGGATCGATCGGCCGTGTTTGACCGATATGGAAAAGCAACCAAAATCGGCTTGGGTCGGTCGATGGCAAGAACCCTAAGATCGTGGGTGTCTCTCTGATACATCGACTCTGTGCAGTCGATGTAGGACAGAACAAAAGGATCGTATCGGCACTAGCCGATACTAGAAAGGTAAAAATCGTATCAGCGAACCAACCGATGGTAGAAGTATCGACTGACAGCTGTTACTCAGGAACATCATAACTTAAGGAAACGGATGCTTAGCAGTGTGGCAGAACCAACCTGAATTATACCGGCTCAAGTACGCGAGTCCACTCCAGAGGGCTCCAACGTGCTTCAAACGGTATAATCCCTTGGCCTGTCGGGTAACATCCCGATAAACCACCGATACACAGGATCAAATAAGGTTACCTCACACGAAGGTGAGTCCAGAGATACAATTACCATCACATTTTACATCACAGAGAAAATTACACCAAGAGGTACGAAGTTTCAAATTCAGAGAAAAGGTTACAAACTGTTAAAACTATGGTTTTTAGCAGCGGAAAACATACGCGATGATTACAACACGTCGTTTAGACGGATGTCACGCTAAGCCCGGGCATGACATCACCCGTTATCACCAGTGCTGGCCGAGGACGGAATCCATTCCACGGAACAACCTTCTGTAAGAGCACAAGACCAAGGCAAGGGAAGAGTAGGGTCCTCACAGATATCACCTGAAAAACATACAACTAGCAAGGCTGAGTATACTAATACTCAGCAAGGCTTACCTGGGGTCGGGTATACTTAGCCCATAACTAGACTTATGAAAGCTTATAATGGTTCTGGGTTTAGTTTCAGCTGAAAAGCAACAAAGAGTAGATACTTAACTTCAAGTTTTAGCTTTCAGATTCTAGTTAATTATCCATTCTAGGTAAGTACCTATAATTAAGCAAGCATGGTGTAATCTTTGGTCAAGCATCATCTTTGATAACCATAAAATTGCTCTTGTTACTCTATGTGATAAAGGAATTAAGCAGTCTCAATCTTCGTGAGAGGCGGACGATTCTGAATCGAATTTAACCTTGCAAGGTAAACCTAACTCACACGCTTGGAACATCCAACGATAGTTCCGAAGCAACCGTTTGCCTTTCATTTCGACTCGTGGACAGTTCCACCACAAGCGACTGCAGGAACATACGCACATCACTCGTGCAGGACATACGTCTGTAGCGCGACTACAAAACCCGTATTCCTGGTTGCCCTTGCAACACGTATTTCCTCAGTCGAACATGAGTAACCAGAAGAAGCAAGACGAGTGGTGGGAGGTATGTCCACTCCTCGGGCCGATTGGTTACTAGGCTTACCGCTTACCATATTTCGCGGCATGTGGTTAGTACTTTCAAACGCTTAACCCCGATCGGCACACACCGCGACCTTATCAATTTTAACAACACAGACGGGGTATCACCTCAACCATGATACCTTACAAAACTTCCGTCCGTCATCCTTATAGTGATAACAGGAATATAAACATTACAATTCCTATATTGCGAGAGTGACAGGAAATCACCCGACTTCTACCGGCCCTATTAGCATAGCAGCTAGTCGGATTCAAGTGCTAATATTCAATACATTGGTTCCTAAGGAAATGCAACTAGGGTTTCAAGCAATTCCTAAGAACTTAATGCATAGAATACGTAAATAGATATAGATTGCAGTGTAATAAAATAGTAGGTTATGTCCGGGGCTTGCCTTTACTGGTGGGGCTGGGGTTAGTCAAGTTAATAATGTCTGAACTTTGGTTCGGGCCTTCAGAGAATCCCCTGACGAAGTTCTTAGGGTCTTCAGAACAATTCCTTCTGGTTCCGGGATTAGCTGGTAACTTCCGTCAGCGAGAGAGATCGAGTCTACATGATATGCATGATGGAGTTCAATGGATGCACACACTTTCATTTACTTCACGGTAAAGTTGCAATCCAAAAGCTAACACTCAAGAACTCATGGTACAAAAAGAAACTTAAACTTTGAATCATAAACATTCAACTCATGACTATAACATTGATTTAATTGTGAACAAGAATTAAAATACTCAAAATTAAATTCAAATTTGAATGTGAAGCTTGGATAATTAAAGTTACAAAGTTTTGAAAATTTAAGCACAGCTCTATTGCATACTTAAAAGATTTTGACTAAAAGATCTAATTAGATAAGCTTTACTGAAAAGACTTAGCTAATTCTACTATAAAACAAATTGAATTGATCAACTCAAAAGAATTTAAATTACAAAACAAACTTAGATTTGAAAATTCCACATCAATTCATACTTAATCTATGGAGATTGCATATCAAAAATCATGATCAACAAAGTTAACATGTAGGAGTTATGGATATTATACTTTCTTATCTTAGATTTGACATAGATTCAAACTTATTTGGTTTCATATCAAACTCACTTAAAAGAAGTTGTAGAGTTCAAAATCTAGTTTCAAACAAAACTGGTTTTGCAATTTTTGGAATTTCCTACAATTTTATATTGAATTTACAAATCAGAAATACCACTCACATGAAATAACAAGCACTCACTTACTTCTATTTTAAATACAGCACAGATCATATATTTTCATAACATGGTCACAAAACAAAAGTGATAGAGTTTTAAATAAGGATTCAAGTCCAACTAGTTTTACATTTTTTTGAATTTTCTATGATTTCCTAGGAATTTTCAAAGTTCAGCACATTGAAAAGGAAGACAGGATTGAAAACTTTCATACAGGCCCTCGGAAAGAATTGGAGCTGCACAAATAGGCCCCTCTGCCATGGATGGCCGGAGGAGCTCGGTTCCAACTCCAATTCCGGCGATGGGATGGCCAATTAGCAAGGGGAAGGGGGTGGGGAGGAAGAGGGCATCCGGGCGCACCCTTTTGAGGCCTTGGCCGGACTTGGGGAAGACGGGAAAGGGGTCACCGGCAGGAGGCAGGAGCGGCGGCGGCACGGTGGAGCGGGGAGCTGAGCTGCGGCGAGGGGGAGGCACTAGCAAGTGGGGAAATAGCTTCCAGAGGTCCCGGGGCTGCTATTTATAGAGAAGGGGAGGGAAGGGAGGGGCGCACGGCCGGGCGCCACGGCGGCGTGGAGGTGGCAGTGCCGGCGGCGGCGCTGAGCGCGTGGGGGCGCGAGGAGATGCCACGGGGGTGGGCTAGGGCAAGGAGCTGGGCTAGAGCGGCGCCTAGGAGTGAGGGGGGGACAGGGAGGGTGCACTGCCTGGCCGGGATTAAAGAAAATCGGCGGCGGCGGCGTGGAACAGAAAGAACAGAGGAACAGGGGAAGCAGCCAGAGGAAGAAGAAGGGTAGAAGGGCGCCAAGGACCTGATTGCAAAATGCAAAAACTTCAAGGGCCTGAAAGTAAAGCTAAATTTCCCACTGATACAGGGTTCTAATGGGGAAATGATCAAAATAGAAAATGTGTAACTTTTCAAGCTCTACAACATTGCTTTAGGGTTTGAATTCAAAAACTCAAGGTATACAACTTTATTTTGAAACTTTGGACTAACTTTAAATTTTATAAAGATTTTGCCCTTGTTAAATATTTTACACACAACTTTGGGCCTTAATGCAAGTTTTCAGAACTGTCATGATTTCTTGCATTTTTATAATTTGGCCCCTAGTAACTTTTGAAGATTACTTTTGTAACTCCTGTATTTTGCACAAAAGGACTCATATACTTATAAAATTACACATAGGCTTTTATTTCTACAAATACATCCAACCTTATACAATTCAACACATGCTTTACATTTCATACCTAATGTGATACAAATTGACACCTAGGGTGTCACAGCCCTCCCCCCTAAAAAGAATCTCGTCCTGAGATTCGTAGGCAGAAAGAATCAAACGATTAGATTTAGGGATTGGCTTGAAGGAAGTTTGGGAAATTTTGTTGGAGATAAGATTCTGTTTCCCAAGTTGCTTCTTCTTCGGTGTGGTGATCCCATAAAATCTTGTACATCTTAATCGTCTTTCTTCTGGTGACTCTCTCCTTGGTATCCAAGATTTAAATAGGTTGCTCGGTATAAGACAGATCAGGCTCAATCTCAATGGCGGTGGTTTCAATAATCTCCATAGGTACTTTAATACATTTCTTGAGTTGAGAGACATGGAAGACATCGTGAATGGCAGCCAATTGAGATGGAAGGCGAATTTTATAAGCCACTGGGCCACAGATCTTAAGGATCTCAAAGGGTCCAACATACCGTGGTGCTAATTTCCCTTTTATGCCAAAACGCTGAACACCCTTGGTAGGAGATACTCGGAGACAAACAAAATCTCCCACTTGGAACTGCAGAGGTTTCCTTCTTTTATCTGCATAGCTTTTCTATCTAGACTGAGCTATTTTAAGGTTGGCTTGAATAATCTTGATCTTATCTTCGGCTTCGACAACTAGATCTGGTCCAAAGATTTTGCGTTCACCGGTCTCGGACCAACTCAAAGGAGTTCGACATCTGCGACCGTATAACGCTTCAAAAGGAGCCATCTGAAGGCTAGCTTGATAATTGTTGTTGTAAGAGAATTCAGCCAAAGCAAGACATTTGTCCCAGCTTGTACCATAGTGAATAACACAAGCTCGGAGCATGTCTTCAAGAATTTGGTTGACTCGCTCAGTCTGTCCATCAGTTTGGGGATGATATGCAGAGCTTCGAATTAGTTTAGTTCCAAGAGCATACTGCAACTGTTCCTAGAAGCGTGCAATGAATTGTGCCCCTCGATCAGAAATAATAGTCTTAGGAACACCATGCAACCGAACAATTTTGATCAAGATAGACTTCGGCATACTTCTTAGCTGAGTAAGTGGTATGCACAGGAAGAAAATGAGCCGTTTTGGTAAGTCTATCAATAATTACCCATATAGAATCATGCTTTTGAGATGTATTGGGAAGACCAACAATGAAATCCATACTAATATCTTCCCATTTCCATAATGGAATGGGTAATGGCTGAAGTGTACCAGATGCCTTGAGATGACTAGCTTTAACTCTCTGGCACGTATCGCACTCGGATACATACTTAGCAATTTCTCTTTTCATTCTGGTCCACCAAAAATTCTGTCGAAGATCTTGATACATTTTGGTACTACCAGGATGAATAGAGAACTTGGATAGATGTGCCTCATCAAGGATTTGCTTGCGAAGTTGATGATCTTTAGGTACAACAATTCGATTGTTGAACCATAAAGTTCCTTGATGATCAGTGTGAAAACACTTATATTTGGCTTCCCCCAGAGACAACTTTGATTTGATAATTTTGATACCCTCATTATGTAGTTGAGACTTGATAATTTTATCTCGAAGGGTAGACTCGATGGATAAATGATTCAGACTACCTTGAGAAATGATTTCTAAATTGAGTTTCCTCATCTGATTGCAGAGAGTGTCACTGATGGTTGCTATGGACAAACAGTGACAACGTGCCTTGCGGCTAAGGGCATCCGCAACCACATTGGCTTTGCCAGGATGGTAATGTACCTCAAGATCGTAGTCAATGCCTTTGCCTCATATTTAAGTCAGCTTGAGTGAAGATATACTTGAGGCTCTTATGGTCAGTGTAGATGTTACACTTAGTACCCATAAGATGATGTCTCCAGATCTTGAGAGCATGAATAACCGCTGCTAATTCAAGATCATGAGTTGGATAATTTTGCTCATGATTTCGAAGTGCTCGGGATGCATACGCGATGACCCGGTTGTTTTGCATAAGAACACAACCAAGGCCAGTTCCAGAAGCATCACAATAGACATCAAAAGGCTGAGTATTATCCGGCTGAGCTAGTACTGGGGCAGTTGTCAAAAGTGTTCTCAAAGTGTGGAATGCTTCATCACATTTATCATCCCAGCGAAACTTAACTTCTTTCTTAAGTAGCTCAGTCATAGGTTTAGCTATCTTGGAGAAGTCCGGGATGAATCGGCGATAATACCCTGCCAATCCAAGGAAACTTCGAATTTGATGGACTGAAGTTGGGGGCTTCCAATCCATAACTTCCTGGACTTTAGTTGGATCAACCGATATGCCTTCACTAGAGATAGTGTGCCCCAGGAATTTCACACTACCCAGCCAAAATTCACATTTCGAGAATTTGGCATATAGGCGATGATCACGTAGTCGTTGAAGCACGACTCGTAAATGATTGACATGATCTTCTTTAGTCTTGGAATATATTAGAATATCATCAATGAAGACCACGACGAACTTGTCGAGTTCCGACATAAATACTGAATTCATAAGATACATGAAATATGCTGGTGCATTGGTAAGTCCAAATGACATAACCAGATATTCATAAAGTCCATATCTGGTTGAGAAGGCCGTTTTTGGAATGTCGCAAGGCCTAATCTTGATTTGATGATAGCCAGAGCGTAAGTCAATTTTTGAGAAGACCTTAGCTCCAGCTAACTGATCGAACAAAATATCAATGCGGGGAAGTGGGTACTTATTTTTGATGGTAACCGCATTGAGTGGACGATAATCAACACATAGCCTTAGGCTATTGTCCTTCTTTTTGACGAAGAGAGCGGGACAACCCCAAGGTGACGCACTTGGGCGTATAAAACCTTTATCAAGAAGATCTTGGAGTTGGATTTTCAATTCAGCTAATTCATTTGGGGGCATGCGATACGGCCTCTTCGAAATAGGAGCGGTGCGAGGTTGAAGTTCAATAATAAACTCGATGTCTCTGTCTGGTGGCATTCCAGGCAAGTCGTCTGGAAAGACATCGGGATATTCACAAACTACTGGGATATCTTTTACTTTAATGTCTGTGATGGCATAAGTGCAAGAGTACAAATACTCTTGCTGAGGCAGATAGAGGGTAGTTGCTCCTTGATGTGGTGAGTCAATCTCAATAACTCGGGAAGAGATGTCTAGCAGTACTCTATGTTCTCCCATCCAATTTGTCCCAAGTATAATATCAATACCCTCTAGGTTTAATAGAATCAAATCAGTTCTGATTTCCTTGCTACCCAATTGAATTGGCACCTTTTTGACCATTTGGCCAGATGAAATTTTTCCTCCAGGGGTAGAGATCACATATGACCCCTTAGTAGGGCAAAGATCAAGTCCTATTCGGGTACTGCAGTTGTTACTAATGAAACTATATGTTGCTCCTGAATCGAATAATGTAACAACTGGTTTGTTGTAACACCCTAAGGTAAATTTTCCCAATTTTAATAAATTTATTTGGGCTTAAATAAATTTTCCAGTCTTTTCCTTAAATTTTTGTGGCATTTAAAGTAATTTATAACGCAAGTAATTAAAATTTATCATAGGATTAAAGTGTTTGTGCACTCATGCCGCAGCATTGTTTTATTTGTATTGAGTGTATAGGTTTGAATTCAAATTGTATTTGAATTCAAATGGCTTTGTTTGAATGGGTAGAGTAAAGAAAAAGAAAAGGAAAAGGAGAAGACCAGCCCCACTCCCTCTCTCAGCCCAGCCCAAAACCCTCCCTTCTCTCCCTCACCCGTGGGCTCTCTCTCTCCTTTCCCCTCTCTCCCGCATGGGCCACCAGAGGCCCAGCATTTTCCCCCTCTCTTTCCCCGCATGGGCCGCGCCCCGACCCATTTCTTTCTCCCGCGGCCCAGCCCGAGCCGGCGCCCCTCCCCCCTCACGCACGCGGCTGCCACGTGCGCTCGCTCCCTCCAGCTCCCCCTTCCTCTCCCGCTGCCAGGCCGGCCCCACTCGTCATCCCCCTCCTCCCGCGCTCCCCCGCAACGGCCGCGCCGCCGCAACAACCGGGAGCTTCGGATCCCCTCCGCCGCAGCCCTATCCCGAGACCCCCGGCCCTGCCCCTTCTTATCCCTCTGCGCCAACCTTTGGACCCCTACAGCGCCGCCCCCAAAGCCCTAATCGCGGCCGCCGCCTTGCCTCCATGGGAGCCCGAGCCGTCGCCGCCGGTGAGCTTCGTCCGCGAAATTGCCGGCCACCCGTACCCTCTGTGCCGTGCTGACGCCCCCATCACCTTCGCAGGGATCTCCCGGAGCAATTCCCGCCATTCAGAGGGCCCGGCCACCCCGGCATCGTCTTCCTCCACGGGAACCCGACCCCTTCGCCGCCGGCCGTCACCAACGACGCCTCCGCACGCCGCCTCCAGCCAATTCCCACCTCGGTGAGCAATACATCAACTCGGGTAGTCGTTTGCACTAGGTTTGGTAGCCCGTAGACCACCACAGCCACCCATCCGCGGCACGCCGGCGATCCCGAGCCGCTCTCTTCGTGGGGAGTGTTGACCCGAGCCCTGATCCGCCACGCTGATGGCTCAGGTGGTTTACCCGTGTCGTCACCGTCCTCCAGGGCTTGGCCTCGTCCCAAATGGAGCCCGGACGGCCAAGATAGGCCATCGCCGGCGTAGCGCCGCCGCGGGAGCGCGTCTCCGGCGACCCCACCGCCGTTCCAGAGCCGTAGAACCGAGCTGTTCCAGAGCCGTTGAACCGAGCCGCGATCTGAGCCGTTCGATGCAGATCCAATGGCCCAGATGCATCCCACGCGCGAGTCAAACTGGAGGCATACCGGTCAGCGGTGGTCTTTTTGCTAAAGAGACCCCGGACTTCCCTGGAATCAACCCGCCGCCCAGCCTTAGTTAAAAAGTATTTACAGAAGGGTCCTTTTATTCCCGTTTGACCCCCCTGGCTTCTCTGGAATTTGAACCCGCAGTCCAGTCTAGGGTTTTTAGCGAGTTAGCCCCTGCGTCTAGGGTTTAATTAGGTTTAGGTCCCCGGGTTTTGTCCAGAAGCCCCTGGTAGTCATGTTTTTCTTACAAATAGGTCCCTAGAACTTGTTTTAAGCGTAGTTTTCGCGGTTTAGCTCTGTTTTAGGCGTTCTTTATATCCACGCGATCGTTATAACGCGTAGAATAGCTTTAGACTAGTTTTATGTGCTGTTCTATTGTATTGGTGTACTGTTTCTTATATTTTGCTATTGTTTGCATGTGTGTGCATGTGTGGCCCATGTATTGCTGTTACGGTCGTGAATAGACGCGGAGCCTTTGGACCAGTACCAGGAGCAGCCATCTTCCGAGCAGTTCAAGCAGCAGCCGGGAGAGTACGAGGAAGGCAAGTATAACATGAACCTCCTATCACTTTTAAATACAATCTCATTCTGCATTTTAATACTGTATGCCTATAAGGACTTTCCTAGCCTCTTTATATCCTTTATATATATCCTTTGGGTTGCATTTTGGTTAGTTGTGCTAGGTTGCTGCGCTATAACACACTTGGTCCTTTTTAATTAATTTGTTAATGGTCTTATGCAACTTAATTCTGGAGCCGACCCTCTGTGCTGTGTGCTTGAGTGGTTTGTGCATCCTTAAAAATATGTTTTTGTAGAAACATGGTTTAGGGGGCCAGCACGGTGCTTAGTGCCTGGTTGGCCACTCTCCATAAGGACCGGTTCATAGAGCGACAACCTGGGACAACCGCGCAACCACAGGACTGGAATGGGACGGTCTTGACTTACTAATTAGGTCGTGTTGGTTCGGGAGTAACTTACCTGCGTGGGCAAGAGGGGTGGTAAGCTTCAATGGTCCCTGCTCCTCCGGCTTGGTCTGTGCTGTGTGTCTTGTACCCCCGGAGGTGGGCCCCATCGTCGCTGATCCAGAATCCTTAGCGGTGACACCTTACCAACGTGATTCTTTGTAACGGTCTCGTAGTGTGCTTGCTAGCCATCTCACCTAAGGAAGTGTGATGAACAACTAGCGTAGCTCACGACTTGTGGGTAAAGTTGTGCAACCTCTCGAGAGTGTAAAACTGATATATCAGCTGTGCTCACAGTCATGAGCGGCCCAGATCCTCCGTCTGATTAGTGGGGTTATCAACCTTTGACGAGGGCGATTCCCCGGGTGGTTTTGGTTTGGATGGTTCTCAGTAGTTCTTAATTAATATTGATTAATTCTTATGCAATTTGGGTTATGGTAACTCATCCACTTGTAGTAATTAGCTTTAATAAAATTTGCCAAGATTAAAAGCTAATGCAGTTGAGTCAGCTAACCTTAGAGCCTCATACTCGTGTTATACTTGTTGAGTACTAGTTTGTACTCACACTTGCCTCTCTACTCTTCTGTTCTATTTTGGACATCTTCGACTGCTGCTCAGTGCCTGGCAACGTGGAGGACTACGTCAGCGGCTTCGACGACTTCTAGGCGTTTGTCTCCCAGTCGACGTCCCTGTGGCGCCCAGCTCTCCGTGTATCTCTTTTACGCTTCCGCAACTCTTGAACCGATTCTTGATTCGGTTGTAATAAAATAATTCATTTATGATTCATTTACGATTTATGTTAATGTTATTCGCGACATGTGTTGTGATATCTTGATGATCTGTTGTATATATGCGTGACTTGATCCTGGCGCATATATGATTGCTCGATTTATGTTCTTATAAATCGGGTGTGACAGATTGGTATCAGAGCCGTGTCGACTGTAGGACGAAGCCTATATAGAATTGGTCGAGTTTAGGACTTCTCTTCCTTTGCTTTGCTCCCGCAAAACTTCAAACATCATTTTCTGCTTCTATTCCTTGAGTCTTACGCCCTAGATTTGCTACTTCCCCGTCTTTTCTGAGAAATAGCTTGAGCTTTCCGTAGACGTTGGCCTGAGTTGCCTAATCATGTAATTTATAAGTTAAGGCTGTCCCGATGAACATACGCTAGAACGAATGTGTTAGTCGAGTAGTGTGATAAACTCGACTAAGTGGTGAATATTGAATGTTTGTTATTGTGCAAATGTTTGATTTGGATTTTTGGTTGATTGCATAGGCTAGTAGTTAAACTTGTTCATGCAAATCAACCTAACCTCACTTGAGCCAAATAATAAAATTAAGTTAGAACGTTGGGGGTAAAACCTATATTTCTTTCTTTCTGTCATATCCTTCCGAAGTTTCATTTCTGCAGCTGCACGATATCTCGTTCTCATAAATTTCGTTTGTTGCAATCAGATGGTGAACACCAGGCGCACCGGTTCTGGTTCTGACCAGCAGGAGCGGAACAACCAGGGTACTGGTCAGCCGCTGCCGATGCCGCCACCACTGACCCCGGAGCAGTTCTTCCAGCTCCAGATGCAGATGATGGCTACCCTGAACAACACTGTTCAGGCTCTGCAGCAGATCCATGCTCAGCCACCGCCTCCTCCGCCGCCTCAGCCTCGTGACAGGCGTGCGGATTTCCTGAGAGGTCACCCGCCGACCTTCTCTCACGCCACGGACCCACTCTAGGCGGACGACTGGCTTCGTTCGGTGGAGCGCCAGTTGGTTGTTGCGCAATGCGACGACCGAGAGCGGGTTCTGTACGCAGCAGGGCAGCTGCGAGGTTCCGCTCTTGACTGGTGGGAGTCCTACCCAGCTCGGGATCGTGATGCTCTCACGTGGGACCAGTTCCGTGAGCGCTTCAGGAACCATCACATTCCTGAGGGCATTATGAAGATGAAGCAGAAGGAGTTCCGTGCCCTTAAGCAGGTAAATTTGAATGAAAATCTCTGCGATTTCTTTCGAGCTTCGATCTATCCTTGACCTTTTTCGTAAACCTGACCATATTGAGCGATCTCCATTCTTGTTATCTGTGTTCTTTATTTCAGGGATCTATGACGGTGACGGAGTATCGTGACCGTTTCCTTCAGCTTGCCCGCTATGCCCCTGCTGACGTCGCTCGTGATAGCGACAAGCAGGAGTACTTCAAGGAGGGACTGGACGATCACATCCAGTATGCGCTGCTGAACCACCGCTTCGACAACTTCAACCAGCTGGTTGATGCGGCCCTCAACACCGAGCGCAAGCGCCGGGAGATTGAGGATAAGAAGAGGAAGATGGCTCCATCCTCTTCGGGCAGCAACACTCGTCCCCGCTATCAGCATCCACCACAGCAGCAGCAGAGGCCGCCTCAGCAGTACCAGCAGCGGCAGCAGTACCCGCCTCGTCCTCAGCAGCAGCAGCAGGCGGGACAGGGTCAGAGTCTTCCGGCGCCTCCGGCTCCACCAGCTCAGAGGCAGGGAGCGCCCACACCTCCTCCTGGGCAGCAGGCCGCTGCATTTCCGCGAGTGTGCTTCCACTGCGGCGAGCCGGGGCACTACGCCAACGTCTGCCCTCGGAAGGCGCAGGCAGGACAGTAGGGGCGTGCAGCACCGCCCAAGGCCCCAGCTCAGGGCAGGGTGAACCACGTGACGGCCGAGTCAGCGGCCGAGGCTCCTAACGTGGTTATTGGTACGTTCATGGTTAATGCCCATCCTGCTACAGTGCTTTTTGATACTGGTGCTACACATTCTTTCATCACTCAGTCTTTTGTTGAGCATCATGGCATTCCTACTAGCACATTAAAGAGGTGCATGTTAGTATCTTCACCGGGAGGACAGTTGAGGTCTCATATCTTCTGTCCCAGAGTCAGTGTGGCCATAAGGGGGGTAGATTTCAGCGCAAATCTGATGGTGCTAGACACCAAGGGCATTGATGTGATCCTCGGGATGGAGACTCTTGCTAAGTGGGGAGTCCGGATAGATTGTGCTCAGAGGACGGTTCTTCTGTCAGCACCGGATGGTCAGGAGGTCACTGTTGGGGCTACAGAGCCTTCTGGATTTCTTCATCAGATGGAGGCTAGACCCACGGATGGTATTCGTGTGGTGTCTGAATTCCCGGATGTCTTTCCGGATGATTTGCCAGGTATGCCGCCAGATCGTGACATTGAGTTTTCTATTGATCTCTTGCCTGGCACAGCTCCTATTGCTAAGCGGCCCTATCGTATGGCACCTGTCGAACATGAGGAGGTTAAGAAGACTGTCGACGAGTTGCTAGCCAAGGGCTATATCCGTAGGAGTTTCTCTCCTTGGGCTTTTCCTGTATTGCTCGTAGAGAAGAAGGATGGCGCGAAGAGGATGTGCGTCGATTATCGGGATCTGAATGCAGTCACTATCAAGAACAAGCATCCGTTGCCCCGTATTGAGGATCTTTTTGATCAGCTTCAGGGTGCTTGTGTATTCTCGAAGATTGATCTGCGTTCGGGTTATCATCAGCTGAAGATTCATCCTGAGGATATTCAGAAGACGGCATTCACCTGCAAGTATGGGTTATACGAGTATACGGTCATGTCCTTTGGCTTGACTAATGCTCCGGCTTTCTTCATGCATCTGATGAACAAGGTTTTCATGGATTATCTGGACACCTTTGTGGTGATATTTATTGATGATATCCTGATATATTCCAAGTCAGAAGTGGAGCATGAGAAGCATCTGAGGCTTGTGCTGCAGAGGCTCAGAGAGCACAAGCTGTATGCCAAGCTCAGCAAGTGCGAGTTCTGGATTGACGAGGTTCCATTCCTCGGTCATGTTATCTCCAAGGGAGGTATTGCTGTGGACCCCGGAAAGGTGAAGGATGTGCTTCACTGGGTGGTACCGCAGACAGTGAAGGAGGTCCGCTCTTTTCTAGGCTTAGCAGGTTATTATCGGAGGTTCATTGAGAATTTCTCCAAGATTGCGAAGCCTTTGACTTCCTTGCTGGAGAAGGACGTGGGTTTCTCTTGGGCTGATGAGCGTCAGAAGGCCTTCGAGGAACTGAAGAAGAGGTTGACTACGGCGCCAGTCCTTACTCTGCCAGACCAGAGCAAGAGGTTCACAGTGTATTGTGATGCTTCGAGGGATGGTCTTGGTTGCGTTCTGATGCAGGAAGGCAGAGTGATAGCTTATGCTTCGCGGCAGTTGCGCCGGCACGAGCTGAATTATCCCACTCATGATCTGGAGTTAGCCGCAGTTGTGCATGCTCTGAAGATATGGAGGCATTACTTGTTTGGGCAGAGGTGTGATATTTACACCGATCACAAGAGCCTCAAGTACATTTTCACTCAGAGTGAGCTGAATATGCGGCAGAGAAGATGGCTAGAGTTGGTCAAGGATTACGACCTGGAGATTCACTATCATCCGGGCAAGGCCAATGTTGTAGCAGACGCTCTGAGCAGGAAAAGCTATGTTAACATGGCCGTGGCTTTTCAGATGCCTCAGGAGTTATGCGAGGAGTTTGAGCAGTTGAGCCTGGGTTTCTTGCATCACACCTCGGGTACGTCATTCGAGGTAGAACCCACTCTGGAGGCCGAGATCAGGCAGCATCAGAAGGAAGATAGGAAGCTGCAGGAGATTCGTGAGTTGCTCAAGATTGGCAAGGCTCCTCATTTCAGAGAGGATGATCAGGGTACTTTGTGGTACAAGGGTCGTATATGTGTGCCGGATGTGAATGACCTCAGAAAGTTGATTCTGAGTGAGGCTCATGATACAGCATATTCTATCCATGCAGGCAGTACGAAGATGTGACAGTTCGTGTATTTGTAATGTTAGACATATATTTTGTTAGTGTGAAATATGTGTTTGCTTGTATAAAGCTTGTGTGTGATTGTGTAGTTTTTTGAAAATTTAAAGTGCAAGTAAAAAGGGCATTTTTGTAATTATAGAAAAACCTAGGGTTGTTTTTGCAAAATGTATTTGGGTTAGGGTAATTTCAAAAATAAGTGAAAGGTGGTTTTGTAAACATGTTTTTCCTATTTAATGTCTTGTAAAAAAAAATATATATATATATATTTATCCAAAAGTTGCATTGGAAATGTAAGTGTTGAATTGTGTAAAAATTTTGAGTAAAATGGTAAAAATTAAGGATGTTTATGTAATTTTATAAAAATACAACTCCTTTTATGCAAATATTTGATTTACAAAAGTAACTTTTAAAATTACTCAGGACTAAAGTGTAAAAGTGCAAGTCATCATGACATATCATAAATGCTTGCATTTAGGTCCTGAATTTTATAAAATTACATTTTTAGGACAAAAGCAATTCAAATCCAACTTTTACTCAAAACTTCACGCGTAAAAATATAAATTTTGAGTTTTTGAACTTGGGCCCTAAAGCAATGTTGTAGAGCTTGAAAAACTCTCCAACTTTCGTTTTGGGCATTTCGTCATTTGGGTTTTAAATCAACGGGAAATTTTAATTTACAGTCAGGCCCTTGTAGTTTTCTGTATTCACGCAAAGGTCCTTGGGGAAGTCTGTTCATCCTTCTCCTCCTCTGTTTCCTTATCCTGGCGTCTCCCTTCTTCTGTTTTTCTTCTCCATCAGCAGACCTATCCCCTTCTCTTTCTCATCCACTCCCTCCCTCTCCCTCTCCTCCTCCACTCGGATCGACACAGGCGGCACAGGAAGCCAGAGCGCGAATGCAGGCGCTTGGCTAGCGGGCCGGCACAGACGCGCTGGGCGCAGGAGCGCGCGCGGAGGCCGGCGGACGCCTGGGGCCGGCGCGGCTCAGGCGCGCGTGGACAGGACGCGGCCCACGGCTCGGTGTGAGGCGCCGGGCGGAGCGCGGCTCCCAGGCGCAGGCGCGCGAGCGCTGGCTCGCAGGGCGCGCCGCGCGGCGGGGCCAGAGCCCAAGCGGCGCCGGGCGGAGCCGAGCGAGCGCACGGGCTCGGGCGACGGCCGGAGCTCGGGGGCGCGCGGGAGATGCGGCGCTAGCAGCACCAGCGGGCCCAGGGCGAGCGGCACTAGCGCCAGAGCAGGGCGGCCGGCCGCGGGAGCAGGCGGCTCGGCAGGTGTTGGGCGGGCCGCGGCAGACGCAGGCACAGGGAGCGACGGGCCCGAAGCAGATGTCGCGCAGGTGGTTGCGGCGTAGCGCAAGCGTTGGGCGATTGGCGGAGCAGAGCGAATGTGGCTTGGCCGGAGTAGGGCTGGGCAGCACGGCCCTAGGTGGCAGAAACATGGGCGCGCGGCTTGGGAGGCATGAAGCAAACGCGCGTGCGGAAGTGAGCTAGCGTGGCGGCTCGTGCGCGGAGCAAGCGGCGTGAACGGGCGCCGAGCTGGCGGCGTAAGCAGGCACTGGAACGGAGAGCGCGGGAGGAGTTGCGGCATGCGGGCAGTAGGCGTGTGCAGACGCAGTTGAGCGGAGGCTGAGAAGAACGCGCGGACGAGCGTGCGGAGCGCACAGCGCAACGCTGGAACGGGAGCAACTGGCGACGTTGTGCAGGGAAGTTACGTGCGCGCGGGTGGCGCGCGTGAGCCGAGCACAGGAGCAAAGCCGACGGCTTCAGGCGAGCAGACGGCGCTGGCTCGCGGGCGTTGGGCGAACAAGAGTTGGAGCGCAGCACAATGGAAACCGCGCGTCGATTCGGGAGTGGCGCGGACAGGAGTGAAAGCTGGTGATGCGGGCGCACGGATCGAGTAGCACGTGCGCGGCGGAGCAGATGTAGGCGGCGTGTGGCGTGTGGGCGCAGGAGCAGGACTCGAGCGGAGGTGAGGCGTGGCGGCTCGGGACCGACTCGCACGAAGGGCAACGAGGTCGTGCACGATAGTATCTTGGCAAGGACGGTCGCGGAGGGCCCTGCAACGCGGCAAGGCCGAGGCGAGTGCAGGCCTGGTAACAGGAGGAAGGAGAATAACCAAGCAGGGCGACGACGTGTAGAGCGATGATGTGTGGAGGTGGTGACCGGATGCGGTGAGCTCAGAGGAACCACGCACGGTGAGCTCCCTCAATCCTAGCGGAGACGGAGAAGCGCTTATGGTGAGGCAAGTCAGAAGGAGGAGTTGGCCTAGCGAATCAGTTCGGCTCCATCGTCACGTCTTAGAATCCACGACATCCAGCAACTTCTACTCTTCGTCACCGTTGAGCTCTTCTCCTCACCAATCTTGTTCGCCACGGAAAATCACTTCCCGTCTGTTCTTCTCCATAACCAAGGTTTGTCCTGACCTGCTGAACCTTTCTAATGCCGGCGATTCCTTTGCCGGAATATCGTCGTTAACTTCCTGTTATCTGTTTTCCTAGACCAGGGACTTGATTGCTATGTTTTAGGAAGTTCTAGGGTGTCCTTTGTAAAATTTCCAAAGCTTTCTGTATTTCAAATCGATGAACTTCTACATTTCATAGATTTTCATAAGAAGTTCATAAAAATGTAAAATCAGTTTTGTTTGAAACCCTAGGTCGAAATCTACAAGTTTTATGTTGTGATCTTGAGTGAAAGTCTTTGATTTGTGGTCTAGGTTAAATATTAGGAAATGAATGCTTGATTTGTGTCTTTTGTGATATGCATGTGTTGTAGCTTAACATAGATCATAAGATGTAGGTCTCAAGTACAGATGTGTGATCTCTAGTTAATCTTTTCACACGAGTACTCAGATTCCTGCCATCCAAACTCTGTCCTCGTTTTGATGACCATTTCCTTAAGGTTCTCTTCGTATAAAAATCCTTATTAGTCCATGTGCATCTGCTGCTTAGCCACTACATCTCGGCAGCTGTGTTCCATTGGCGGCTATTAGTTCAGCTGCTAAACATCCGCTTTCCTTGAGTCTAGGGTATTTCTGTATAACAGCTGTCAGTCGATACTTCTACCATCGGCTGATTAGCTGATACGGTTATTACCTTTCTAGTATCGGCTACTGCCGATACAATCCTTTTTGTTCTGTCCTACATCGACTGCACAGAGTCGATGTATCGGAGAGACACCCACGATCTTAGGGTTCTTACCATCGGCCGAACCAAGCCGATTTTAGTTGCTCTCCATATCAGTTATAGCCGATCAATCCTTAGTTTCCCCATCCTTATCCACCCATTTCTATCAGTCGATTTATCGACTAAGAGGTCGGTTTTATACCTATCGATCATATACCCTTAACCACACCCTAATCGGCTGTACGTCATTCAATAGTTGTGCTGACGTAATCGAGTCGATACAACCACACTTAGTTACCTAGAATAACACTTAAGCACATCTTAGTTAAGACCATTGCTTTAGGAATCATCCTTCTGCCAAGGTAATCGAAGTCTTCATCGATCATCTAGGAACTCGATGCACCTTTCCATTGGCTAAACCTCTGTTGTTTCCAATCGGCTCTGTTGTAACCCTCAACGAATAGCCGATTCTAATTAGTTGTCCACCTAGAGCTCTGTTTAAGTTTAGCTTCAAATCTTTTTGGTTGTTATATGAATAGTGTGTTATATGAGTGCTGGATTACAACCGTATTGTGAAGTAAGATAGTTTCATATGCACGCTTTGAATGTAATGTCGCATTACATGTAGATACGACTACTTCCGCAAGCAGTACCTACAAGATCTCTCAGAAGTCTGCAGAGGATATTCCTGAAGACCAAGTGAATGGCACCAAGGGATTAACTGAAGCCCCGAACCAAAGTTCGGAAGATATTGACATTTCTGACTTCAGCCCCACCAGTAAAGGCAAGCCCCGGACTTATCCCATTATTTTATTTACATTGCAATCTATGTCTATCTATATTATATCTTGCATTAAGTCTAAGAATTGAGGTGAAACCCTAGATGCATGAATCCTAGGAATCCAATGTAATGCTCCCGAGTCCTTATCGGTTAGATGCTCCGCTAATAGGACCGGTAGAAGTCGAGTGATTTCCTGTCACTCGCGCGATATAGGAGTTGCATGTTTACATTTCTGCAACCACTATAAGGATGACGGACAGGGTCATGTGTTGTATCATGACCTGAGGTTTACCCTGTCTGTTTTGATCAAAGCTTTAAGGTCGAAATGTGTGGTAGTGGTGGCTAAGTTTTTGAAAGTACTAGCCACATGCCGCGAAATATGGTAAGCGGTAAGCCTAGTAACCAATCGGCCCGGCAAGTGGACATACCTCCCACCACTCGATTTTATGTTATGTATACACGCACCGACGTGCGGGAGTACGTTCTGCAAGGCAGACAGGAATACGGGTTTTGTAGTCGCGCTACAGACGTATGTCCTGTACACATTGGGTGTGCGTACGGTCCTGCAGTCGCTTGTGGTGGACCTGATCCACGACCCGGAATGAAAGGCAAACGGTTGCTTGGGAACGCCCTGTTGGTATTCCAAGCGTGTGTGTTAGGTTTACCTTGCAAGGTTAAATTCGATTCGAATCGTCCGCCTCTCACGAAGCTTGAGATTGCTTATCCCTTTTACCACATTGAGTAAGAAGTGTAACAAATGATGGATAATCTTGATGGATGATAATCACTACCTTGATTGCTTAGTGAAGGAGCTAATCTAGAATAAATACTCAACTAGAAGAGGAAAGCTAAAACTTGAAAGTAGTTCATACTCTTTGTTGCTTTTCAGCTGAAAATAAACCCAGAGCCTTTATAATGCCTTCATGAGTCTAGCTATGGGCTAAAGTATACCCAATCCTGGGTAAGCCTTGCTGAGTATTAGTATACTCAGCCTTGCTAGTTTTATGTTTTTCAGGTAAAGCCTTTGAAGACCCTACTCTTTCCCTGTCATGGCCCTGTGCTCTTCCAGATGATTGGTCCGTGGAATGGGATTCGTCCCCGGCCAGCACTGGTGATATCGAGTGATGTCGTGCCCGGGCTTAGCATGGCATCCGTCTGGACGACGTGTTAGGAATCGTCGCGTATGTTTTCCACTGCTAAGAACCTTAACTTTAAAAGTTTGTAATGTTCTCTCTAGATTTGAAACTTCGTACTTCTTTTGGAAACTCTTGTCATGTAATCCTCTGTGATGTAAAATATGATGGTGATTGTATCTCTGGACTCACCTTCGTGTGAGGTAACCTTATTTGATCCTGTGTATCGGTGGTTTATCGGGACGTTACCCGACAGGCCAAGGGATTATACCGTTTGAAGCACGTTGGAGCCCTCAGGATTGGACTCGCGTACTTGAGCCGGTATAATTCAGGTTGGTTCTGCCACAGCTGGTATCAGAGCTATAAGGTTACCCTGGAGATACATTTTACCTTAAAAATGATTTCGGTATAAAAATTTGACCAACAAAGTATTTGGCAAAACTACGTTGGATTCGTTAAGGATTGTACTTAGTACGTAAAGCCCTAGGGTAATGTTTATGAGGGAAATAAAGGTGGCTATATACATATATATATAACCCTAACTACCAGCATTACTTTTCTGTCAAAACTTAAATTTATGCACAACTCAACCTTATATTCTGTAACGACACCTTCGACGATGAGGTAAGAAGGTAAGGATCCTCAGCCAACTGAGGGAGCTTGGCCTTCCCGTCAGTGATGCGAACCGAACGCTGTTTCTCAAGCAGTGGCCTACTTGAGATGCTGCCAATGTACCAACTTCGGTTGACTACATTGGGAGTATATAGTTAGGTACAGGGTATGAACAGCAATACCCCCGCATTTTGCGGTACCCCCGTGAATACGTTATCTCGATAACGTATGCTAACGTTGTCTGTACGGCGGTAATTGTACAGATGTTGTTTCTATAGTGAACAGTAATGATTGGGGACGCTTTCATGACATGCTGGCATGAAAGGTTCGGTATACATATATCTTGTGGTTTTCTGCAGGTACACTAACCTCGTTGCGTAAGCTTGAACGTAAGAACGACTAGCTATTATAGGGAGACACGTATTTATGTTATGCCACCGTAACTAACCACGTAAGACCAAGGTTACTTGGCAGTTATTTTTGTTTGTGAGGACGTGTAGAAACGTGCATGCATCTTGACATTTTGGATTGATTGGATTGTCTTGTTTGTTATGTTGATGTACTGAAACATATGTTTGTATCTGAATGCCTGCCTAGACTTTGTGTTGTAGGAGTTAACGTAATATGCTAGACTAACTTAGAGTTAAAGCAGTCTTTGGTGAATCAAGTGGATTGGGTTATGTTTGGACCCTATCACCAATCTTAGCTTGACAGCCAAATCAAATCCTTGATTTTGCTTTAAATCTGTTTCGGCAGAATCATTGAACTCCTCCTTTGATGGTTAAACCTTGATGGTTATCATCAAACCCTTCAATCCATCATCTAGTGATCTATCTATCCTCTCTTGGTGTTGTACCTTATATCGTTGATTAATCTGGTTACAACATCTGAGATCTGTACCTTCAATTTTTGCTCAGATGATTTTGAGTAAAATAAAAAGATTTATGGCAAAAGTTATGCATCATAACATATACCATCTTTGGTCAGTGCATGGTGTTGCATCATCATCGGAAATCCGTAGATTGACTAACGGGTATGCCTCTAGTGCAACTTCGGGTTATCTTGGGTTTCTTAAGACCTATCCTGCTGCTGTTGGCACTACGGGGTTGCTATTCCTCTTTTGTGGTGGTGTTTAATCACATGACCATGATGCCGTGTCGGGACCTAAGGCCTCATGTGTGCTGCAGCCATATGATTGAGCCATTAGGGGCGCACTTGTGACTAGGTCTATGTGACGTAACCCCACTGCAAACTCTTCTTATGCAACCTTACTAGTGTCCTAACTTTTGGTCTTCGTTTAAGGATATAGGACTGTCCAGGTGTTAGCTACGAGATAACGGTTGTAGGGTGCGAGTCACGTGCATCATCAACTCATGAGGGTATGCATTATACTTCATGCATTTTATACGTGCATACATTACAAGTATCATCATCTTTGCATCATGGGATATGCATCATTTGGTCAGCATCATGGCAATTGCATTGTATCTTATGCACCATCTTGATCATGTATGGGATCCCTCGTCCTCATGTTGCACCATCGTTATAATCATATATCTCAACAATGCATCACATTCATGATGATATACCAAGCATCGCATTTTGAGTTGGAGCATTTTGTCATTACTCCTTGATTGCATCGATATAAATAGGCATGTTTTGCAATCAACCTCATCTAAATCATTCAGATAATAAATTCTGAGCAAGAATGTTTCAAACATCACCTATCAGATGAGCTTTGTGATGAATGTCGCTGACATTTATCATCGTCATGGTGATCTTAACTTTATGAGAACTTGATCACCTTTCTCTTTCTTCTCTAGTCATACTCATTCGTTATGCCAACTCCTATGCCATAGACAATCTATTGATGCTCTCGTTGTACTCATCTTGTCGTACTCCAATGGCTTTTACCATCAACATCAATCATCCCTAGTGTGATTGCCTTTTGTCGCTTTTGATGTGTGATTTGCTTTTCTTCCCATAAAGAGTCTTTCGTCCGAATCTCGGGACGAGATTCTTTTTAGGGGGGAGGGCTGTGACAGTTCGTGTATTTGTAATGTTAGACATATATTTTGTTAGTGTGAAATATGTGTTTGCTTGTATAAAGCTTGTGTGTGATTGTGTAGTTTTTGAAAATTTAAAGTGCAAGTAAAAAGGGCATTTTTGTAATTATAGAAAAACCTAGGGTTGTTTTTGCAAAATGTATTTGGGTTAGGGTAATTTCAAAAATAAGTGAAAGGTGGTTTTGTAAACATGTTTTTCCTATTTAATGTCTTGTAAAATATATATATAATATATTTATCCAAAAGTTGCATTGGAAATGTAAGTGTTGAATTGTGTAAAAATTTTGAGTAAAATGGTAAAAATTAAGGATGTTTATGTAATTTTATAAAAATACAACTCCTTTTATGCAAATATTTGATTTACAAAAGTAACTTTCAAAATTACTCAGGACTAAAGTGTAAAAGTGCAATTCATCATGACATATCATAAATGCTTGCATTTAGGTCCTGAATTTTATAAAATTACATTTTTAGGACAAAAGCAATTCAAATCCAACTTTTACTCAAAACTTCACGCGTAAAAATATAAATTTTGAGTTTTTGAACTTGGGCCCTAAAGCAATGTTGTAGAGCTTGAAAAACTCTCCAACTTTCGTTTTGGGCATTTCGTCATTTGGGTTTTAAATCAACGGGAAATTTTAATTTACAGTCAGGCCCTTGTAGTTTTATGTATTCACGCAAAGGTCCTTGGGGAAGTCTGTTCATCCTTCTCCTCCTCTGTTTCCTTATCCTGGCGTCTCCCTTATTCTGTTTTTCTTCTCCATCAGCAGACCTATCCCCTTCTCTTTCTCATCCACTCCCTCCCTCTCCCTCTCCTCCTCCACTCGGATCGACACAGGCGGCACAGGAAGCCAGAGCGCGAATGCAGGCGCTTGGCTAGCGGGCCGGCACAGACGCGCTGGGCGCAGGAGCGCGCGCGGAGGCCGGCGGACGCCTGGGGCCGGCGCGGCTCAGGCGCGCGTGGACAGGACGCGGCCCACGGCTCGGTGTGAGGCGCCGGGCGGAGCGCGGCTCCCAGGCGCAGGCGCGCGAGCGCTGGCTCGCAGGGCGCGCCGCGCGGCGGGGCCAGAGCCCAAGCGGCGCCGGGCGGAGCCGAGCGAGCGCACGGGCTCGGGCGACGGCCGGAGCTCGGGGGCGCGCGGGAGATGCGGCGCTAGCAGCACCAGCGGGCCCAGGGCGAGCGGCACTGGCGCCAGAGCAGGGCGGCCGGCCGCGGGAGCAGGCGGCTCGGCAGGTGTTGGGCGGGCCGCGGCAGACGCAGGCACAGGGAGCGACGGGCCCGAAGCAGATGTCGCGCAGGTGGTTGCGGCGTAGCGCAAGCGTTGGGCGATTGGCGGAGCAGAGCGAATGTGGCTTGGCCGGAGTAGGGCTGGGCAGCGCGGCCCTAGGTGGCAGAAACATGGGCGCGCGGCTTGGGAGGCATGAAGCAAACGCGCGTGCGGAAGCGAGCTAGCGTGGCGGCTCGTGCGCGGAGCAAGCGGCGTGAACGGGCGCCGAGCTGGCGGCGTAAGCAGGCACTGGAACGGAGAGCGCGGGAGGAGTTGCGGCACGCGGGCAGTAGGCGTGTGCAGACGCAGTTGAGCGGAGGCTGAGAAGAACGCGCGGACGAGCGTGCGGAGCGCACAGCGCAACGCTGGAACGGGAGCAACTGGCGACGTTGTGCAGGGAAGTTACGTGCGCGCGGGTGGCGCGCGTGAGCCGAGCACAGGAGCAAAGCCGACGGCTTCAGGCGAGCAGACGGCGCTGGCTCGCGGGCGTTGGGCGAACAAGAGTTGGAGCGCAGCACAGTGGAAACCGCGCGTCGATTCGGGAGTGGCGCGGACAGGAGTGAAAGCTGGTGATGCGGGCGCACGGATCGAGTAGCACGTGCGCGGCGGAGCAGATGTAGGCGGCGTGTGGCGTGTGGGCGCAGGAGCAGGACTCGAGCGGAGGTGAGGCGTGGCGGCTCGGGACCGACTCGCACGAAGGGCAACGAGGTCGTGCACGATAGTATCTTGGCAAGGACGGTCGCGGAGGGCCCTGCAACGCGGCAAGGCCGAGGCGAGTGCAGGCCTGGTAACAGGAGGAAGGAGAATAACCAAGCAGGGCGACGACGTGTAGAGCGATGATGTGTGGAGGTGGTGACCGGATGCGGTGAGCTCAGAGGAACCACGCACGGTGAGCTCCCTCAATCCTAGCGGAGACGGAGAAGCGCTTATGGTGAGGCAAGTCAGAAGGAGGAGTTGGCCTAGCGAATCAGTTCGGCTCCATCGTCACGTCTCAGAATCCACGACATCCAGCAACTTCTACTCTTCGTCACCGTTGAGCTCTTCTCCTCACCAATCTTGTTCGCCACGGAAAATCACTTCCCGTCTGTTCTTCTCCATAACCAAGGTTTGTCCTGACCTGCTGAACCTTTCTAATGCCGGCGATTCCTTTGCCGGAATATCGTCGTTAACTTCCTGTTATCTGTTTTCCTAGACCAGGGACTTGATTGCTATGTTTTAGGAAGTTCTAGGGTGTCCTTTGTAAAATTTCCAAAGCTTTCTGTATTTCAAATCGATGAACTTCTACATTTCATAGATTTTCATAAGAAGTTCATAAAAATGTAAAATCAGTTTTGTTTGAAACCCTAGGTCGAAATCTACAAGTTTTATGTTGTGATCTTGAGTGAAAGTCTTTGATTTGTGGTCTAGGTTAAATATTAGGAAATGAATGCTTGATTTGTGTCTTTTGTGATATGCATGTGTTGTAGCTTAACATAGATCATAAGATGTAGGTCTCAAGTACAGATGTGTGATCTCTAGTTAATCTTTTCACACGAGTACTCAGATTCCTGCCATCCAAACTCTGTCCTCGTTTTGATGACCATTTCCTTAAGGTTCTCTTCGTATAAAAATCCTTATTAGTCCATGTGCATCTGCTGCTTAGCCACTACATCTCGGCAGCTGTGTTCCATTGGCGGCTATTAGTTCAGCTGCTAAACATCCGCTTTCCTTGAGTCTAGGGTGTTTCTGTATAACAGCTGTCAGTCGATACTTCTACCATCGGCTGATTAGCTGATACGGTTATTACCTTTCTAGTATCGGCTACTGCCGATACAATCCTTTTGTTCTGTCCTACATCGACTGCACAGAGTCGATGTATCGGAGAGACACCCACGATCTTAGGGTTCTTACCATCGGCCGAACCAAGCCGATTTTAGTTGCTCTCCATATCAGTTATAGCCGATCAATCCTTAGTTTCCCCATCCTTATCCACCCATTTCTATCAGTCGATTTATCGACTAAGAGGTCGGTTTTATACCTATCGATCATATACCCTTAACCACACCCTAATCGGCTGTACGTCATTCAATAGTTGTGCTGACGTAATCGAGTCGATACAACCACACTTAGTTACCTAGAATAACACTTAAGCACATCTTAGTTAAGACCATTGCTTTAGGAATCATCCTTCTGCCAAGGTAATCGAAGTCTTCATCGATCATCTAGGAACTCGATGCACCTTTCCATTGGCTAAACCTCTGTTGTTTCCAATCGGCTCTGTTGTAACCCTCAACGAATAGCCGATTCTAATTAGTTGTCCACCTAGAGCTCTGTTTAAGTTTAGCTTCAAATCTTTTTGGTTGTTATATGAATAGTGTGTTATATGAGTGCTGGATTACAACCGTATTGTGAAGTAAGATAGTTTCATATGCACGCTTTGAATGTAATGTCGCATTACATGTAGATACGACTACTTCCGCAAGCAGTACCTACAAGATCTCTCAGAAGTCTGCAGAGGATATTCCTGAAGACCAAGTGAATGGCACCAAGGGATTAACTGAAGCCCCGAACCAAAGTTCGGAAGATATTGACATTTCTGACTTCAGCCCCACCAGTAAAGGCAAGCCCCGGACTTATCCCATTATTTTATTTACATTGCAATCTATGTCTATCTATATTATATCTTGCATTAAGTCTAAGAATTGAGGTGAAACCCTAGATGCATGAATCCTAGGAATCCAATGTAATGCTCCCGAGTCCTTATCGGTTAGATGCTCCGCTAATAGGACCGGTAGAAGTCGAGTGATTTCCTGTCACTCGCGCGATATAGGAGTTGCATGTTTACATTTCTGCAACCACTATAAGGATGACGGACAGGGTCATGTGTTGTATCATGACCTGAGGTTTACCCTGTCTGTTTTGATCAAAGCTTTAAGGTCGAAATGTGTGGTAGTGGTGGCTAAGTTTTTGAAAGTACTAGCCACATGCCGCGAAATATGGTAAGCGGTAAGCCTAGTAACCAATCGGCCCGGCAAGTGGACATACCTCCCACCACTCGATTTTATGTTATGTATACACGCACCGACGTGCGGGAGTACGTTCTGCAAGGCAGACAGGAATACGGGTTTTGTAGTCGCGCTACAGACGTATGTCCTGTACACATTGGGTGTGCGTACGGTCCTGCAGTCGCTTGTGGTGGACCTGATCCACGACCCGGAATGAAAGGCAAACGGTTGCTTGGGAACGCCCTGTTGGTATTCCAAGCGTGTGTGTTAGGTTTACCTTGCAAGGTTAAATTCGATTCGAATCGTCCGCCTCTCACGAAGCTTGAGATTGCTTATCCCTTTTACCACATTGAGTAAGAAGTGTAACAAATGATGGATAATCTTGATGGATGATAATCACTACCTTGATTGCTTAGTGAAGGAGCTAATCTAGAATAAATACTCAACTAGAAGAGGAAAGCTAAAACTTGAAAGTAGTTCATACTCTTTGTTGCTTTTCAGCTGAAAATAAACCCAGAGCCTTTATAATGCCTTCATGAGTCTAGCTATGGGCTAAAGTATACCCAATCCCGGGTAAGCCTTGCTGAGTATTAGTATACTCAGCCTTGCTAGTTTTATGTTTTTCAGGTAAAGCCTTTGAAGACCCTACTCTTTCCCTGTCATGGCCCTGTGCTCTTCCAGATGATTGGTCCGTGGAATGGGATTCGTCCCCGGCCAGCACTGGTGATATCGAGTGATGTCGTGCCCGGGCTTAGCATGGCATCCGTCTGGACGACGTGTTAGGAATCGTCGCGTATGTTTTCCACTGCTAAGAACCTTAACTTTAAAAGTTTGTAATGTTCTCTCTAGATTTGAAACTTCGTACTTCTTTTGGAAACTCTTGTCATGTAATCCTCTGTGATGTAAAATATGATGGTGATTGTATCTCTGGACTCACCTTCGTGTGAGGTAACCTTATTTGATCCTATGTATCGGTGGTTTATCGGGACGTTACCCGACAGGCCAAGGGATTATACCGTTTGAAGCACGTTGGAGCCCTCAGGATTGGACTCGCGTACTTGAGCCGGTATAATTCAGGTTGGTTCTGCCACAGAAGATGTATTATAACCTGAAGGAACGATTCTGGTGGTATGGAATGAAGCGTTCCGTTGCGGAGTACGTGGCTATCTGTGACACTTGTCAGCGTGTCAAGGCAGAGCATCAGAGGCCAGCAGGGTTATTGCAGCCGCTGAAGATTCCAGAGTGGAAATGGGAGGAAATCACTATGGACTTCATTGTTGGCTTGCCTCGTACTCAGAAAGGGTACAACTCCATATGGGTAGTAGTGGATCGCTTGACGAAGGTTGCTCACTTCATTCCGGTGAACACTACTTACTCTGGTGCTAGACTCGCAGAGTTGTACATTTCCAGGATCGTCTGTCTGCATGGTGTACCTAAGAAGATTATATCTGATCGAGGATCTCAGTTCACTTCACGGTTCTGGGAGCAGTTGCATGATTCGTTGGATACGAAGCTGCGCTTCAGTACTGCTTATCATCCTCAGACAGATGGGCAGACAGAAAGGACCAACCAAGTGTTGGAGGATATGCTTCGAGCCTGTGCTATTCAGTATGGTACCAGCTGGGATAAATGCCTGCCATATGCAGAGTTTTCTTATAACAACAGTTATCAGGCCAGTCTGAAGAAATCCCCTTTCGAGGCCTTGTATGGTCGAAAGTGCAGGACTCCGCTGTATTGGGATCAGATTGGTGAGAGGCAGGTGTTTGGTCCGGATATTGTCGAGGAGGCCGAACAGCTGGTACAGCAGGTGCGAGAGAATCTGAGGGTCGCTCAGACTCGTCAGAAGAGCTATGCGGATGTTCGTCGCCGAGATTTTACCTTTGCAGTGGGTGACCATGTGTATCTAAAGGTCTCGCCGATGAGAGGAATCCGCAGGTTTAATGTACGAGGGAAGCTAGCTCCTCGATACATTGGTCCGTTCAGGGTGTTGGAACGGAAAGGTGAGGTGGCATATCATTTGGAGTTACCTCCCGGTCTCTCAGGAGTGCATGATGTGTTTCATGTGTCTCAGCTGAAGAGGTGCTTGAGGGTGCCAGAAGAGCAAGCACCGATAGAAGGGTTGGATGTGCAGGAGGATCTGACCTATATTGAGCATCCGGTGAAGATTCTGGAGATGTCTGAGAGAGTTACCAGAAACAAGAAGATCAAGATGTGCCGTGTTCAGTGGAGTCATCACACGGAGGAGGAGGCTACTTGGGAGCGAGAAGATGAGCTGAGGAAGACATATCCCGATCTTTTTGCTAACTAGCCTATTCGAATCTCGGGACGAGATTCCTGTAAGGGGGGTAGGTTTGTAACACCCTAAGGTAAATTTTCCCAATTTTAATAAATTTATTTGAGCTTAAATAAATTTTCCAGTCTTTTCCTTAAATTTTTGTGGCATTTAAAGTAATTTATAACGCAAGTAATTAAAATTTATCATAGGATTAAAGTGTTTGTGCACTCATGCCGCAGCATTGTTTTATTTGTATTGAGTGTATAGGTTTGAATTCAAATTGTATTTGAATTCAAATGGCTTTGTTTGAATGGGTAGAGTAAAGAAAAAGAAAAGGAAAAGGAGAAGACCAGCCCCACTCCCTCTCTCAGCCCAGCCCAAAACCCTCCCTTCTCTCCCTCACCCGTGGGCTCTCTCTCTCCTTTCCCCTCTCTCCCGCATGGGCCACCAGAGGCCCAGCATTTTCCCCCTCTCTTTCCCCGCATGGGCCGCGCCCCGACCCATTTCTTTCTCCCGCGGCCCAGCCCGAGCCAGCGCCCCTCCCCCCTCACGCGCGCGGCTGCCACGTGCGCTCGCTCCCTCCCGCTCCCCCTTCCTCTCCCGCTGCCAGGCCGGCCCCACTCGTCATCCCCCTCCTCCCGCGCTCCCCCGCAACGGCCGCGCCGCCGCAACAACCGGGAGCTTCGGATCCCCTCCGCCGCAGCCCTATCCCGAGACCCCCGGCCCTGCCCCTTCTTATCCCTCTGCGCCAACCTTTGGACCCCTACAGCGCCGCCCCCAAAGCCCTAATCGCGGCCGCCGCCTTGCCTCCACGGGAGCCCGAGCCGTCGCCGCCGGTGAGCTTCGTCCGCGAAATTGCCGGCCACCCGTACCCTCTGTGCCGTGCTGACGCCCCCATCACCTTCGCAGGGATCTCCCGGAGCAATTCCCGCCATTCAGAGGGCCCGGCCACCCCGGCATCGTCTTCCTCCACGGGAACCCGACCCCTTCGCCGCCGGCCGTCACCAACGACGCCTCCGCACGCCGCCTCCAGCCAATTCCCACCTCGGTGAGCAATACATCAACTCGGGTAGTCGTTTGCGCTAGGTTTGGTAGCCCGTAGATCACCACAGCCACCCATCCGCGGCACGCCGGCGATCCTGAGCCGCTCTCTTCGTGGGGAGTGTTGACCCGAGCCCTGATCCGCCACGCTGATGGCTCAGGTGGTTTACCCGTGTCGTCACCGTCCTCCAGGGCTTGGCCTCGTCCCAAATGGAGCTCGGACGGCCAAGATAGGCCATCGCCGGCGTAGCGCCGCCGCGGGAGCGCGTCTCCGGCGACCCCACCGCCGTTCCAGAGCCGTAGAACCGAGCCGTTCCAGAGCCGTTGAACCGAGCCGCGATCTGAGCCGTTCGATGCAGATCCAATGGCCCAGATGCATCCCACGCGCGAGTCAAACTGGAGGCGTACCGGTCAGCGGTGGTCTTTTTGCTAAAGAGACCCCGGACTTCCCTGGAATCAACCCGCCGTCCAGCCTTAGTTAAAAAGTATTTACAGAAGGGTCCTTTTATTCCCGTTTGACCCCCCTGGCTTCTCTGGAATTTGAACCCGCAGTCCAGTCTAGGGTTTTTAGCGAGTTAGCCCCTGCGTCTAGGGTTTAATTAGGTTTAGGTCCCCGGGTTTTGTCCAGAAGCCCCTGGTAGTCATGTTTTTCTTACAAATAGGTCCCTAGAACTTGTTTTAAGCGTAGTTTTCGCGGTTTAGCTCCGTTTTAGGCGTTCTTTATATCCACGCGATCGTTATAACGCGTAGAATAGCTTTAGACTAGTTTTATGTGCTGTTCTATTGTATTGGTGTACTGTTTCTTATATTTTGCTATTGTTTGCATGTGTGTGCATGTGTGGCCCATGTATTGCTGTTACGGTCGTGAATAGACGCGGAGCCTTTGGACCAGTACCAGGAGCAGCCATCTTCCGAGAAGTTCGAGCAGCAGCCGGGAGAGTACGAGGAAGGCAAGTATAACATGAACCTCCTATCACTTTTAAATACAATCTCATTCTGCATTTTAATACTGTATGCCTATAAGGACTTTCCTAGCCTCTTTATATCCTTTATATATATCCTTTGGGTTGCATTTTGGTTAGTTGTGCTAGGTTGCTGCGCTATAACACACTTGGTCCTTTTTAATTAATTTGTTAATGGTCTTATGCAACTTAATTCTGGAGCCGACCCTCTGTGCTGTGTGCTTGAGTGGTTTGTGCATCCTTAAAAATATGTTTTTGTAGAAACATGGTTTAGGGGGCCAGCACGGTGCTTAGTGCCTGGTTGGCCACTCTCCATAAGGACCGGTTCATAGAGCGACAACCTGGGACAACCGCGCAACCACAGGACTGGAATGGGACGGTCTTGACTTACTAATTAGGTCATGTTGGTTCGGGAGTAACTTACCTGCGTGGGCAAGAGGGGTGGTAAGCTTCAATGGTCCCTGCTCCTCCAGCTTGGTCTGTGCTGTGTGTCTTGTACCCCCGGAGGTGGGCCCCATCGTCGCTGATCCAGAATCCTTAGCGGTTACACCTTACCAACGTGATTCTTTGTAACGGTCTCGTAGTGTGCTTGCTAGCCATCTCACCTAAGGAAGTGTGATGAACAACTAGCGTAGCTCACGACTTGTGGGTAAAGTTGTGCAACCTCTCGAGAGTGTAAAACTGATATATCAGCTGTGCTCACAGTCATGAGCGGCCCAGATCCTCCGTCTGATTAGTGGGGTTATCAACCTTTGACGAGGGCGATTCCCCGGGTGGTTTTGGTTTGGATGGTTCTCAGTAGTTCTTAATTAATATTGATTAATTCTTATGCAATTTGGGTTATGGTAACTCATCCACTTGTAGTAATTAGCTTTAATAAAATTTGCCAAGATTAAAAGCTAATGCAGTTGAGTCAGCTAACCTTAGAGCCTCATACTCGTGTTGTACTTGTTGAGTACTAGTTTGTACTCACACTTGCCTCTCTACTCTTCTATTCTATTTTGGACATCTTCGACTGCTGCTTAGTGCCCGGCAACGTGGAGGACTACGTCAGCGGCTTCGACGACTTCTAGGCGTTTGTCTCCCAGTCGACGTCCCTGTGGCGCCCAGCTCTCCGTGTATCTCTTTTACGCTTCCGCAACTCTTGAACCGATTCTTGATTCGGTTGTAATAAAATAATTCATTTATGATTCATTTACGATTTATGTTAATGTTATTCGCGACATGTGTTGTGATATCTTGATGATCTGTTGTATATATGCGTGACTTGATCCTGGCGCATATATGATTGCTCGATTTATGTTCTTATAAATCGGGTGTGACATTTGTGGTGTACCGAAAATGTACCCAACATGATAGGAGCTCCATCCGGAAGTTCTGCAAGGGTAGTGAAGTTGATTTGTCCTTGTCGGACTTGCATCATCGGCTTCTTACCCTTGTTCCGGTCATTCTGACTCGAACTCTGCCCTTGATTAGGCTTCTTGCGCTACGGACAATCTCTGATGAAGAGATCCGCACTCCCGCAATTGAAACCTTGATGGGTACTGCTTCTCTGTTGGACTTGTTGAACATTTGGCCGTGGGCCAATTGGTTGTGGTTGTTGCAGAGGTACAAGAGGTTGATACTCTTCTTGTTGTTGAAATGGTTTGAAAACCAGTCCACCAAACGGAACATTCCATTGGGGTGCTCTAGGCTGTGCATCCTGAATAATCTGATACTGCGAGGATTGAACGCTCGCGGGTCCAGTGGAAATCCTTCGCTTCTTTTCGGCACGGTGTGCCGTAATACAATCCTCCTGAGTCAGTGCCATGTTGACCAACTCGCTGAAAGTATTCGCCTTGATAAGATTCAGATGTTCCTTGAGCTTAGTATTCAAACCCCGACGAAAACGATCTTGCTTCTTGGCATCATTATCAGCATGGTAGCCCGCATACTGACACAGGTGATTAAAAGCCTGTGCATACTGCAGTACAGTGCGGGTGCCTTGAGTAAGTGCCAAGAACTCATTCAGTTTCCGTTCCACCAGCTCTTCAGGTATATGATGTGCCCTAAAGGCATTCCGGAATTCTTCCCAGGAGATAACATGGCCATCAGTTTGCATAGCACAGTAATTATCCCACCAGATACGGGCAGCTCCGTGCAATTGTTGGGCAGCAAAATGAGCCTTGTTGGAGTCCGCACATGGAATCGTAAGAAGAGCAAACTTAGATTCAATGGTGCGGAGCCAAGCATCGGCATCCAAGGGCTCCTCCGCTTTGCTGAACAGCGGGGGCTGAGTACTGAGGAAATCCTGATAGGTTGCTACCAGAGGTTCATCACGACCTTGTGACTGCTGATATTGTTGATTCTGTTGTGCTTGTACCAATAGGTTGAGAAGTTCGGTTTGCCGAGCCATAACCTCGGCTAGACGTGAAAGTGATAGGGATGGTTGTTGGGAATTGCTGGACTGATCTGCCCGGAAACCTTCCGGGGTTCCACGTGTGGCTCCAACCATCTGAAACAAGAATTCAGATGATAAAATTTATTTACCCTGCTGAAGACTTACAAGGTAAATAGGACGAGACAACTGATTTTGATATAGCAAGGGCTGGAAAGCAGAAAGATACTTAAGAGACTTAACCAACACTACCACAAGAATCCCGCTAACCACACCAAAGATCAACATTCTACTACACATCCTTAGAAGAACCAAAACACACATTGTATGATGCATTTAATGATGAGTTATGCATGCACGCTCTACTCGTCCTCACAAACCAAAAACAACTGCCGAATATCTTCGGACTTACGTGGTTAGTTTCGGTGGCATAATACATACGTCTCTCACTATTAACTAGTCGATAAACCCTATCCGTCCTAGTTTCGTAATCATGGTTAGTGTACCTGCAGAAAACCATAATATATATATATATATATATCCAATGAACCTTTCATGCCAGCATGTCATGAAAGCGTTCCCATTCATTACTGCTCACTATAGAAATAGCATCTGTACAATTACCGCCGTACAGACGACGTTAGCATACGTTATCGAAACAACATATTCACGGGGGTACCGCAAAATGCGGGGGTATGAACAGCGATCGCCATACCCTGCGCCGAACCATATACTCCCAATGTAGTCAACCTAAATTGGTACATTGGCAGCATCTCAAGTAGGCCACTGCTTGAGAAACAGCGTTCGGTTCGCATCACCGACAGGAAGGCCAAGCTCCCTCAGTTGGCTGAGGATCCTTACCTTCTTACCTCACGATCGAAGATGTCGTTACAGAATATAAGGTTGAGTTGTGCATGAATTTAAGTTTTGACAGAAAGTAATGCTGGAGGTTAGATTTATATATATATATAGTACAGCCACCTCTATTTTCCCTTAAACATCACCCTAGGGCTTAACGTACTAAGTACAATCTTAACGAATCCAACGTAGTTTTGCCAAATATTTTGTTGGTCAAACTTTTATACTGAAAGTATTTTTAAGGTAAAATGTATCTGCAGAGTAACCTTATAGCTCTGATACCAGCTGTGGCAGAACCAACCTGAATTATACCGGCTCAAGTACGCGAGTCCACTCCAGAGGGCTCCAACGTGCTTCAAACGGTATAATCCCTTGGCCTGTCGGGTAACGTCCCGATAAACCACCGATACACGGGATCAAATAAGGTTACCTCACACGAAGGTGAGTCCAGAGATACAATTACCATCACATTTTACATCACAGAGAAAATTACACCAAGAGGTACGAAGTTTCAAATTCAGAGAAAAGGTTACAAACTGTTAAAACTATGGTTTTTAGCAGCGGAAAACATACGCGATGATTACAACACGTCGTTTAGACGGATGTCATGCTAAGCCCGGGCATGACATCACCCGTTATCACCAGTGCTGGCTGGGGACGGAATCCATTCCACGGACCAACCTTCTGTAAGGGCACGGGACCAAGGCAAGGGAAGAGTAGAGTCTTCACAGATATCACCTGAAAAACATACAACTAGCAAGGCTGAGTATACTAATACTCAGTAAGGCTTACCCGGGGTCGGGTATACTTAGCCCATAACTAGACTTATGAAAGCTTATAATGGTTCTGGGTTTAGTTTCAGCTGAAAAGCAACAAAGAGTAGATCCTTAACTTCAAGTTTTAGCTTTTAGATTCTAGTTAATTATCCATTCTAGGTAAGTACCTATAATTAAGCAAGCATGGTGTAATCTTTGGTCAAGCATCATCTTTGATAACCATAAAATTGCTCTTGTTACTCTATGTGATAAAGGAATTAAGCAGTCTCAATCTTCGTGAGAGGCGGACGATTCTGAATCGAATTTAACCTTGCAAGGTAAACCTAACTCACACGCTTGGAACATCCAACGATAGTTCCGAAGCAACCGTTTGCCTTTCATTCCGACTCGTGGACAGGTCCACCACAAGCGACTGCAGGAACATACGCACATCACTCGTGCAGGACATACGTCTGTAGCGCGACTACAAAACCCGTATTCCTGGTTGCCCTTGCAACACGTATTTCCTCAGTCGAACATGAGTAACCAGAAGAAGCAAGACGAGTGGTGGGAGGTATGTCCACTCCTCGGACCGATTGGTTTCTAGGCTTACCGCTTACCATATTTTGTGGCATGTGGTTAGTACTTTCAAACGCTTAACCCCGATCGGCACACACCGCGACCTTATCAATTTTAACAACACAGACGGGGTATCACCTCAACCATGATACCTTACAAAACTCCCGTCCGTCATCCTTATAGTGATAACAGGAATGTAAACATTACAATTCCTATATCGCGCGAGTGACAGGAAATCACCCGACTTCTACCGGCCCTATTAGCATAGCAGCTAGTCGGATTCAAGTGCTAATATTCAATACATTGGTTCCTAAGGAAATGCAACTAGGGTTTCAAGCAATTCCTAAGAACTTAATGCATAGAATACGTAAATAGATATAGATTGCAGTGTAATAAAATAGTAGGTTATGTCCGGGGCTTGCCTTTACTGGTGGGGCTGGGGTTAGTCAAGTTAATAATGTCTGAACTTTGGTTCGGGCCTTCAGAGAATCCCCTGACGAAGTTCTTAGGGTCTTTTCTGGTTCCGGGATTAGCTGGTAACTTCCGTCAGCGAGAGAGATCGAGTCTACATGATATGCAGGATGGAGTTCAATGGATGCACACACTTTCATTTACTTCACGGTAAAGTTGCAATCCAAAAGCTAACACTCAAGAACTCATGGTACAAAAAGAAACTTAAACTTTGAATCATAAACATTCAACTCATGACTATAACATTGATTTAATTGTGAACAAGAATTAAAATACTCAAAATTAAATTCAAATTTGAATGTGAAGCTTGGATAATTAAAGTTACAAAGTTTTGAAAATTTAAGCACAGCTCTATTGCATACTTAAAAGATTTTGACTAAAAGATCTAATTAGATAAGCTTTACTGAAAAGACTTAGCTAATTCTACTATAAAACAAATTGAATTGATCAACTTAAAAGAATTTAAATTACAAAACAAACTTAGATTTGAAAATTCCACATCAATTCATACTTAATCTATGGAGATTGCATATCAAAAATCATGATCAACAAAGTTAACATGTAGGAGTTATGGATATTATACTTTCTTATCTTAGATTTGACATAGATTCAAAACTATTTGGTTTCATATCAAACTCACTTAATAGAAGTTGTAGAGTTCAAAATCTAGTTTCAAACAAAACTAGTTTTGCAATTTTTGGAATTTCCTACAATTTTATATTGAATTTACAAATCAGAAATACCACTCACATGAAATAACAAGCACTCACTTACTTCTATTTTAAATACAGCACAGATCATATATTTTCATAACATGGTCACAAAACAAAAGTGATAGAGTTTGAAATAAGGATTCAAGTCCAACTGGTTTTACATTTTTTTGAATTTTCTATGATTTCCTAGGAATTTTCAAATTTCAGCACATTGAAAAGGAAGACAGGATTGAAAACTTTCATACAGGCCCTCGGAAAGAATTGGAGCTTCACAAATAGGCCCCTCTGCCATGGATGGCTGGAGGAGCTCGGTTCCAACTCCAATTCCGGCGATGGGATGGCCAATTAGCAAGGGGAAGGGGGTGGGGAGGAAGAGGGCATCCGGGCGCACCCTTTTGAGGCCTTGGCCGGACTTGGGGAAGACGGGAAAGGGGTCGCCGGCGGGAGGCAGGAGCGGCGGCGGCACGGTGGCGCGGGGAGCCAAGCTGCGGCGAGGGGGAGGCACTAGCAAGTGGGGAAATAGCTTCCAGAGGTCCCGGGGCTGCTATTTATAGAGAAGGGGAGGGAAGGGAGGGGCGCACGGCCGGGCGCCACGGCGGCGTGGAGGTGGCAGTGCCGGCGGCGGCGCTGAGCGCGTGGGGGCGCGAGGAGATGCCACGGGGGCGGGCTAGGGCAAGGAGCAGGGCTAGAGCGGCGCCTAGGAGTGAGGGGGGGACAGGGAGGGTGCACTGCCTGGCCGGGATTAAAGAAAATCGGCGGCGGCGGCGTGGAACAGAAAGAACAGAGGAACAGGGGAAGCAGCTAGAGGAAGAAGAAGGGTAGAAGGGCGCCAGGACCTGATTGCAAAATGCAAAAACTTCAAGGGCCTGAAAGTAAAGCTAAATTTCCCACTGATACAGGGTTCTAATGGGGAAATGATCAAAATAGAAAATGTGTAACTTTTCAAGCTCTACAACATTGCTTTAGGGTTTGAATTCAAAAACTCAAGGTATACAACTTTATTTTGAAACATTGGACTAACTTTAAATTTTATAAAGATTTTGCCCTTGTTAAATATTTTACACACAACTTTGGGCCTTAATGCAAGTTTTCAGAACTGTCATGATTTCTTGCATTTTTATAATTTGGCCCCTAGTAACTTTTGAAGATTACTTTTGTAACTCCTGTATTTTGCACAAAAGGACTCATATACTTATAAAATTACACATAGGCTTTTATTTCTACAAATACATCCAACCTTATACAATTCAACACATGCTTTACATTTCATACCTAATGTGATACAAATTGACACCTAGGGTGTCACAAGCAGCTGAACCAAAAGCTGATGTTGAAATGCAGCTGCAGAGATGTATAAGCTAAGCAACAGATACACATGAAATAATAAAGATCTTTATACGAAGAGAATTTTACGGAAACGGCAATCAAGACAAGGATAACGTCTTGACGGTAAGTATAAGAGTACTCGTATGAAAAGATTAACTAGATCTCACACATCTGCACTTGAGACATATATCCTATGATCTATATTCAGCTACAACACATGCATATCACAAAAGACACAAATAAATCATTCCTTTCCTAATATTTAACCTAGATTACAAATCAAAGACTTCAATTTAAGATCACAACATAAATTTGTAGATTTTGACCTAAGGATTCAAACAAAACTGGTTTTGTATTTTTATGAACTTCCTACGAAAATCTATGAAATGTAGAAGTTCACTGATTTGATATAAAGAAGACTCTGGAAAACTTACAGAAAACACCCTAGAACTTTCTAAACCAAAGCAATTAAGTCCCTGGTCCGGAGAAACAGATAACAGGAAGTTAACGACGATATTCCGGCAAAGGAATCGCCGGCATTAGAGGGATTCAGTGGATCAGGGCAAACCTTGGGGTAGCCTTGGTTATGAAGGAGAACATGCGGAAAGTGAATTCCCGCGATGAACAGGATTGGAGATAAGATGAGCTCGACGATGACGAGATTCCGTGGTTGATGAAGAAGTTTGGCGGGCAGGGTTGCCATGCTTGGTTGCATCGAGGCTCCTCCGAGCTCGTCACGCCTAACTGCCGCCTTCGCTCCATAACTCCTCCTTCCGACTTGCCGCACCATAAGCGCCTCTCCGCTTCCGCGAGGATCGAGGGAGCTCGTCGTGCGTGGTTCCTCTGAGCTCACCGCATCCGGTCGCTACCTCCACACATCATCGCTCTGCACGTCGTCGCCCTGCATGGTTATTCTTCTTCCTCCTGTTGTCGAGCTCGCACTCGCCTCGGCTTTGCCGCATCGCAGGTCCCTCCGCGGCCGTCCTCGCCAAGGTACTGCCGTGCGTGACCTCATTGCCCTTCGTGTGGGTTTGTCCCGAACCGCCACGCCTCACTTCCGTCCGCGCACGTCCGAACCGCGCGCGTCCTTGGCCCGTATCGCGCTGCTGCTCACGCGTCTGAAACCGCCCTGCACTTCACTGCTCGCTCCGAGCCGCTCACGTTCAGCGCATCTGTGCCGCACCCGCACGCTGCCACACCGATTCTCTTCTGCTTGTGCGCAGCCACGCCGCGAGCTTCGCTCCACAGCCGCTTGGCTCGTATGCCACTCACGCGTTTGCTCCATGCTGCCAATTCACCTCTGCTTGTGCCCAAGCCAGCTCCGCCCCTGTGCTCCGCCCGGCTCACGCGCTAGCTCGCGCCACCAGAGCCTGCGCGTGCCCTGCCTCTGCGCACACTTGCCGAGCCGCCGCGGCTGCGCCGCTCACCTGCTGCGCACGCTCTTGCGCACGCCGTTGCGCGCTGTTCCTGCTCCTGCCATGCTGCGCATCGCCTGCTCGCGAACCGCAGCCACCCTCCACGTCCGCGAGCCGTCCTGCCTGCGCTAGCTCGCCCGGCTGCCTGTGCTTGCTCCGGGCCGCACCGAGCCAGCAACCACCGCGCGTCTGCGCTCGCCGCGCGCACGCGCTTGCTCCCGCATGCCTCCGCCCGCAGCGTGCGCTCTGTCCTGGCCGCCAGCCTGCTGTCTGCTCCTGGGCCCGCCTCCCGCGATGCCCACGCGCGCGCCGCCAGGACCTGGCCGAGCCGTACGCGCCCGCGCTCAGGCCGTCCGCCTGCTCTGCCCGCTCTGCCGCGGCCCGCCGGCTTGCGCGCGCCCGGCCGCCAGCGCCCGCCTGCATCTGTGCCCGTGGAGGGGAAGAGAGATAGGACCGGGTGGGACTGTGCTGCCGGTGGGGGAGGAAAGAACCAGATAAGGAAGAACAAGAGAGGAACAACAAGGGAGAAAGGGAAATAGGATTTCCCAAGGACCTTTGCGTAAAATCAGAGAAATGCAGGGACCTATTTGTAAAACAAAATTTCCCATCAATCTAAAACCCGAATGAAGAAATGCCCAAAATGAAAGTTGGAGAGTTTTTCAAACTCTACAACATTGCTTTAGGGCTCAAGTTCAAAAACTCAAAATTTATATTTTTACACGTGAATTTTTGAACAAAAGTTGGATTCGAATTACTTTTGTCCTAAGAGTGTAATTTTATAAAATTCAGGACTTAAATGCAAGCATTTATGACACGTCATAATGACGGGATAGACTCGTCATAATGGTTGGATAGACATGTCATGATGACTTGCACTTTTTACACTTTAGCCCTAAGTAAATTTGAAAGTTACTTTTGTAAATCAAATACTTGCGTAAAAGGACTTGTACTTTTATAAAATTACATAAACACCCTTAATTTTTACCATTTTACCCGAAATTTTTACATCTTTCAACACATGCATTTCTAGTGCAACTTTTGGATAAATATATATTTTTTTACAGGGAATAAAATAAGAAAAACATGTTTACCAAAATCACATTTCACTTATTTTGAAATTACCCTAATCCAAATACATTTTGCAAAAACAACCCTAGGTTTTTCTGTAATTACAAAAATACCCTTTTTACTTGCACTTTAAATTTTCAAAGCTTCACACAAACACACATAAGCTTTATACAAACAAACACATATTTCACACTAACAAAATATATGCCCAACATCACAGGTACACGAACTGTCACAGTTGCCTTCTCTTCGACGGCCCCTGATGTCCTCCACGCGCGGCCCCGCTACTCCCGTGCGGATCCGCCCGCAGCCGCCGCACTACAGCTCCTCCTGCACCGCGCGTGACCTCCCTGCACACCGTCGTCCTGTACACCTTACAGCTGCTCCTCCTCTCCCTGCTGCCGGACCCGCGTTCGCTCCGGCCTTATCGCGCCGCACCTGCACATGCCCGAGCCGCGTGCGCCTCAGCTCCACGCCTGCCGCGCCACCACGTGCGCCTACACCACCCACTCCAGCGCCGCCTGGTCCCGAGCTCCACTCCTACTCCTGCGTCGCGTCGCTAGCTCCCGCGCCGGACCCAGCGCCTGCCGCGCCACCACGCGCTCGGGGCCACCCGCTCCAGCGCGCTGCACCGCCCTCCGCTCCACCCGTGCGCTCCGCACGCCGCCCGCGCACTCCGCTCCACCCGCGCGGCGCCCGCTCGCCCGCGTCGCGCCCGCACCTGCTGCCGCGCACGCCCGAGCCGCAGCCGCCCGCCGCTCGGCTCACGCCCGCCGCTCGGCTCACGCGCGCCGCCAGAGCGCTCCGCCCAGCCGCCGCCGCCAGCTGTGCTGCCCTGCGCCCTCTCGCGCGCCTGGATCCGCCCGCTACCTAGAGCCGAGCAGAGGGAGAGAGGAAGGAAAGAAGCACTCGGATGGAGCCACCGCCGGTGGGGGAAAAAAAGAATGGCAGAGAGAAGAAAAATAGAGGAGGAAGAGAAATAGAACTTTCCAAGGACTTATGCACAAATTTAGAAAATTGCAGGGACCTTTCTGTAAAGCATAAATTCTCATTAATCTAAAACCCTAATGAAGAAATGCCCAAAATGAAAGTTGGAGAGTTTTTCAAACTCTACAACATTGCTTTAGGGCTCAAGTTCAAAAACTCAAAGCTTATATCTTTACACATTAAATTTTGAACAAAGGTTGGATTTGAATTACTTTTGTCCTAAAGAGTGTAACTTCATAACATTTAGGACCTAAATGCAAGCATTTATGACACGTCATGATGACGGGATAGACACGTCATAATGATTGGATAGACATGTCATGATGACTTGCACCTTTTACACTTTAGTCCTGAGTAATTTTGAAAATTACTTTTGTAATTCAATTACTTGCATAAAAGGACTTGTACCTTTATAAAATTACATAAATACCCTTATTTTCACAACTTTTCCCAAAATTTTTACACACTTCAACACATACATTTCAAATGCAACTTTCGGATAAATACATAATTTTTACAGGGGATAAAGTAAGAAAAATATGTTTGCAAAACCACCCTTCACTTATTTCGAAATTACCTCCTATCCAATTACATTTGCAAAAACAACCCTAGGTTTTTCTGTAATTACAAAAATACCCCTTTTTACTTGCAGTTTAAATTTTCAAAAGCTCCACATAAACATACACAAGCTTTACATTAACAAGCACATACTTCACACTAATAAAATATATGTCTAGCATTACAAGTACATGAACTGTCACACATAAGCTCCTTTATGCTATACTCATTGCGTCCCGGAAGCTCCGCCATTATTTCCAGGCCCATGAAATTGTGGTGGTGACCTCTTACCCATTGAGGGCCATCCTACACAACTCCAACGCTACGGGCAACATAGCCAAGTGGGCTGCAGAGCTTGTTGGATTTCAACTCGACTTCCAGCCCCGCCACGCCATCAAGAGCCAGGTCCTTGCCGACTTCGTTGTAGAGTGGACTCCTACACCAAGCGTCCCTGGGGGTCTGGACCATGGTTCCGACCCCCCACCTCCAGAAGTCAGGGGTCCGGTGTTCACCGGACCCCACTAGACGCTCTTCTTCGACGGGTTCGCACGCAACAAGAAGGCAGGAGCTGGCGTGGTCCTCATCGACCCAAATGGCGAACAAGTGAAATATATGGTGCTCCTCGACTTTGAGGCCACCAACAACATGGCGGAATACGAGGCCCTGATCTTCGGACTGACGGTGGCCCTATCCCTGGGAGTCCGGGAGCTCCTGGTCAAGGGAGACTCCTAGCTCATCATCAGGCAGGCCCATGGGGAGTGTTGTTGCAACAATCCCCAGCTCGCAGCATACCTCATCCATGTGATGAAGCTGGAGAAGGATTTCAACGCACTGGAACTGCAATACATTCCACGTGAGGGCAACTCAGCGGCGGATGTACTCTCCGCGAGGGCATCAACTCAGGCACCCGTGCTGGAGGGCGTCTTTCAAAGATGGCTACTGAAGCCATCCGCCCAGCCTGCCGAACTGGGCGAAGGGGGTCAGACTAGCACCTCGAAGCTAGCGGTCCCGGCGGTGCTCCATCCGTGGGGTCCGGCAAGGATAGTGTGCACCCTCGAGGGTTCCGAAGACCTCGTGGAGTCGCATCCAAACTCTCAGGGGTCCCGATGCATGGATCTCCGAGATCCGGATCTACCTAAAAGACAACTTCCTTCCTGAAGACCAAGCATCCGCTGAGCGCATAGTGTGATTGGCTAAGCGATACGCGGTGGTAGAAGGGGATCTCTATCGCCGTGGCGCCAATGGCATCCTCATGCGGTGCATCACCCAGAAAGAGGGCTGCGAATTGCTCGTGGAGATCCATGGAGGCGAGTGAGGAAGTCATTCTTCATCCCGCACGCTGGTCGGTAAGGCCTTCCGGCATGGCTTTTACTGGTAAACAGTGCTCCAGGATGCAGCTGAGCTGGTAAAGTCCTGCAAAGCAAATACACACTCCAGCTCAGGCTCTGCAAATGATTCCATCCTCTTGGCCTTTCACTGTTTGGGGTTGGATATCTTGGGACCTTTCTCCAGGGCCATTAGCGGGTACCGGTACCTCTACGTTGCCATTGACAAGTTCACCAAGTGGCCGGAAGCAACCCCTATGGTCAACATCACCAAAGCATCGGCAATCACATTCCTCAAGTCAATTGTGTGCAGGTTTGGGGTCCTGAACCGAATCATCACCGACAATGGGACCCAGTTCAAGAGCCAGCACTTTCAAGAGTACTGCGAGGACATCGGCATCCATCTCTGCTTCGCTTCTGTGGCACATCCCAGAAGCAATGGCCAAGTAGAGTGGGCTAATGCTGAGATAATCAGAGGGCTCAAGATTCGCACCTACAATGATCTTGAGAAGCATGGTGCGAAGTGGGTTGACCAGCTTTCGAGTGTGCTATGGGGGAACCGGACCACACCCAGTCGAGCGACCAGGGAGACCCCTTTCTTCCTGGTCTTCGGGGCCGAAGCATGCCTTCCCACGGAGATCACCATGGGCTCACTATGAGTCCAAGCCTTCGATGAGGAATTGCAGGAGCGGCAGCATCGCCAAGATGTAGACCTCGTCAACGAGCGAAGATGGCGAGCGGCAGTCCGAAATGCATGGTACAACCAAGCGCTCCGGCGTTACCATCAACGGTTCGTGCATAGTAGGGAGCTCCAGGTCGGGGACCTAGTCCTACGGCAAATCCTGAACCGAGAGGGGCTCCACAAGCTCTCCCCCAGCTGGGAGGGCTCCTTCAAGGTGTCAAAGGTGTGCCGACCCAGATCTGTTCGCTTAGCTACGGAGGAAGGCATGCAACTACCCAACCCGTGGAACATTGAGCACCTCCGTAAGTTTTATCCTTAGGGGCCTAGCCGAGAAAACTTTTTTCCTTTATAATATGGTAGCACCTCCGTGCGGACTAGGGCAGTGGAGGTCCGCCCTCGTAAACCCGACCCCTGGCGTACATCGCACATTCTAGCTGAACCAATTTATTAAGGAAAAATTTATTCTTAGTCTGTCTTTGAGGTTAATGCAATTCAGTTTCTTTTCTTGTCTTCCGCTTACCCTAACCCCCACATGGTCCTTTATCCCTGTGCCGTGCCTGAGGCCTGAATTGAGTTGCTAGGTTGTGTCTCTGCCCAGGACCACTCCTTCACGGGAAGAAAGGGTACGGTCTTCTGGGGACCGGCTTCGGGGAAGCGTACTTATCCTCAGCGGGGTCCAGAGTTGTGTAGCTGCTTAGCCTGATTCTGTACCCTAAGCCTACACACTCTAGCTCCCTAAGATAAGTACCGTAGTACCTAGAACCGCGGATCTGGAAGTCTGGACCCCTTCGGTCCTTAAGCCAAGGCCCTGGTGCTCTGGTTCACTTAGCATCTCAAAGGACTCTCGCCGGCAAGGTCCGGGACCCGTGGGAACGATTACTAAGTGTCGATCCTAAGTCATGTGCAGGACTAAACCTTGTTTTCATAGAAGCTAGTCCCAGTCCCTTGCGACTACCTCCCAGGGACCGAGGTAGTCTAGTAAGCATATGACAGAACAAGCAACTGGAAAAACAGCTCAGTTTTTCTTGCAAAACAGCTAAGTTTTTATTGCTTGTCATATATAGAATATTAAATTACTTATAATGAATACAAAAACAATTTGTATTGCATATCTTTGTATTACTTATCATATACAAAACTTTATATAACTTATAATATGTGCTACTACTCCTAGTCCTGCGGCTGTCCGAAGCGGGCGGCCACGATCTCCACTGCCTCTTGTACTCCCTCCCGGGCGGCGGCCTACGCTTATGGTGCGGGGCCCTCCGGGACAGGAGTTAAGGAGATGGCGGGGTCGTCGCTCCGGAAGCAGGTCAGGACATGGTCTACCACCATCCGAGCAAGCTGTCCACCCAGCGCAACACAGGATTATGGCCCCACCTACGGGTTCGTACCTCACCCGAGGTGGGCCTGGGGGCCTCTGTCGGTACATACAGACAGGGGTACCTCCTACTAGTGTGTCCAGCCCGAGGAACATGAGGTTATCCGTAACCACGCGCTAAGCTTCTGGCCAACAAGGCGTTCGGCCCGGGTCTAATGGCTGGGGGCATGGTCTTCGGACCTCCCTCCATGCCTGGCAGGTCCGGTGCCTCCGCGTGCCCGCAAGGACAATGTGCTCAGGAACGGCTGTCACGAGGCTGGGCCACTGCGGGGTGGTCCTGGGCCCCCACGTGAAGAGGCCGGACCCCCAGGGGCCTGAGCGCCTGGGCCTGCCAGGGGGCCCGGACCTCCTATCCCTCCGGGGAGGAGGTCCGGTGCCGGCAAGTGTCCCTGCGGGAGCGCCTGCTAAACCAGTGCCGCCACGTGTCCGGAGGGTTCCAGTCTTCTGCGAGAAGCCAACCCAACTACCGTATTAAATGCAGGTGGTTGGGGTGAGCGTGCCCGAGACAGGGCATGGGCTGCCCTCTGACACGGCGGGCAGGTATGGCCGACATCGTGGTAAGCTCGCCAGTTACCGAGGCGGCGCGTCATGTCACCACGCCTCGTGCGTGGGCGAGGGATGAATAGTCACATCACAGCGTCGTGCTCATGAGCAAGGAATCATTATGACCTGCTATAGGAAGGCCACGGCGTGCATAGCTACAGTGTGAAAAGGCTACAGCATGGCAGGTCAGTGTAGCTCCTTCGCCTGTCAGCAGGAGCTGACTCTACAGCGACAGCACGACCCCCACTGTGCTGACAAGACGGCACAAGACCAAATCCAGACGAAGGACACGCATGGAGGCTGATGAGCAAGATCTCTGGATCTGAGGCATTAAAGGCTCCAATATGTGTGTATGTTGCCGGGTCCACTTGTCGGGATCGCGCTCAGTGTACGCGCTCCCCTTGAGCCTATAAAAGGGAGAGCGCACACGTTAGAACACAGGCTCTCTCAAGCTCGCTCAGGTGCTCTCTCAAGCTTAGGCACACCCGCACGAGCTTACTAAGGTTCACTTAAGCTCCACGAACGCAGAAGCTTTCCAAGGTCCCAGAAACACTCAGACTCACAAGCAATACAACACACAGTGGACGTAGGGTTTTACGCTCCGGCGGCCTGAACCACTCTAAATTCCTTATGTGCTTTCCGTCTTCATACACTTCTTGATCTAGCATTCGTTGGCTTTCCCCAAACTCATCCTAAACTAGGATTAGGCGGGTGCATTTCGCCATCCGGCTAGAGAAATCCTCCGACAATGCTGCGGGAGAGGGAGATCACCTGTGTGAAGTACGTCACCTATCTTCTCGCCACTGATCGGGAGGGGGCAGGGGTCCTGATGCCGTAGGGGGAGGACATGTCGACTTGATGCGATGGGGGTAGGGGGCGGCAAGATCTATATGCGCCACCCCTATCTCCAACGCACGGGAGAGAGAGCGAGAGGAGAGAGGGAGTGATGGTTCGGGGCACATGGGAGGGGGGAGGTAACGCGAGTAAGCACATGGGCCTAACATGTTGCACGGAGTTCATCCGGGATGGCCCGTCCGCTGATTTTGGAGGAACCGTTCCGTCTGCATCATAGTAGAATATTCACATTGTCCATGCAACCAAACACATGCCAAACGTGGATACACCCCTCATTAAAAAATTATTTCCATTCCTTCGAAGAAATGAGAGAATAGAATCTGCTTCAGATCCTTATAGAGGATGGCATGCAGAAGAAAATTCTATTCAAATTATTCAACAACCCATTTCCGACCTATCTATCATCGGAAGGTGCAGTGCATCCGACAATAAATGAAACTCCATCTGAATCTGAACGGAACCTTCCTCAGCGATCAAAGTAGCCAAATAGGCACGATCAGAGATCGATCAAAGCCTAAAGGTCTGATTATTATATTCTTTCCATAGCATTCACAAGGTGAGGATTACCAAAGAATTGAACATCTTTCTGGATGAATTGTAAATCCCTTTTCTGACAAGCAACAACTAGTGCAAGTGATGAGTTGTCCAGTGTCAGAATTCGTCATCCAATCTTATACAATAGCAAAAACCACACCTCCCTATAGAAAGAGCATTCAGACATTAGATGGGAGATGGGTCTCACATTCTTGCATGGAAAAAGCGTATAGTTCGCTGTCCTATAGGTAGTGGTGCTTTCTTCTATGCATAGTCCAGCAACGTTCATGGAGGGCTAGCATGAATAAATCAATGAAACTGTGCATTCCTTGTATGAGTGTATATGCATGTGTATGTGTGTACAAAGTACCTCTTTATAATTTTCAAATCAAACCAATAGTGCATAATAAAATGGTTAGACACCTTCCACTTGTCATGTTCAATCAAAGTCTAGTTGAGATCATGATGAAAATTTGAAATTTTAAACATGAAACGACAAGTTATTCAAATCTTAGTTTTTGGAAATTTAAAATAACTTCAAAACTATAGCTCAAATTAACTTTGGCCTAAAACCAAAGTTGTAGATTTTTAAATTCTCTACAACATTCATATTCAAAGTTTTTGAAGCTTCAATTGTAATTTTTTGAGAACAATTTGAATTTAACCCAGCTGTTTTCTCTCTTCTGTCCCTCCTCTCCCTCCCCTGTTCTGTCCCGTCGAGGGGCAGCGCCGGCTACCTGGCCGACGATTCTTGACCGGCGCTAGGTGCCAAGGCAGTCGCCGGCCAGGCCTCCTGGCAAGCCATCTGCCGCAGCTGGGCGCCCAATCGCACCACACGCCATCTCCTCTCCCCCACGCTGAATACCTCTCGCCCAACACTGTTACTGCTCCGGCCGCACGCCAGCCCCCTACGCACCGCCCTGGCGCCCAATGGCCGCGCTCACCCTCTGTCAGCCTCCCCACTCCCTTTTCCTCTCCTGTTGGCCTACAAAAGCCACCGCCAGCCGCCATTGCCACCGCCACTCGAGCTCGCCGTGGAGCCCCTACCTCCGGACTCCCTCCGTCCAAATTGACCCCCCAGCGCGTTCCCCCACCTCCCACCAAACCTCCCCAACCCAGTTGCGCCCTCTCCACCTTGCCGGAGCACCGCCGAGCCTGCCCGCCACCGCCGGCGAGCCCCTGCCCACGCCGGCAGCCCTCCTCCGTCCATCTCCAACCCCACCATGAGCACCAAAAGGTAGATCTTGATCTCCTCGTGCTCCCCCACCACTGACCCGCCGCCGGCGAGCCCTCCCTCGCAGGGAATTTTCACCTCAACCATGGCAGCCGCGCTCAGAGACTCCATTGCAATCGCCAAGTTCTTTTCAGGATCCTCCATGCATAAAACTAGGGACCTGTTCATAAGACACAAACCTGTGTAATGTGGTTTAAATCTGCAACTTGTAAAATCCACTAAAAATCATAGAACAATCAAACAAATCCAAACTAAAATTGTCTGAGTTCCCTGTAACAAGACCTACAACTTTTGTTTCAGGCACATCCTGATTTTCTTCATAAATCTTGCTGTAGAACAAATTTTAGTTTATTTAACTCATGAATGTATCTTTTAATCTAGGCATGTACTGGTGGTAATTTTTGAGCAGTGGCTTAGCGTTTAGATGAGTAGCCTTGTGTAGAAATTTTAACACCAGAACAGACCCCTAGCTATAGTTGCTACTAAATCTTGATTCATGCACTAGTTTGGTAGATTTATTTATTTACCATGTTCTAGAGTCAGGCTAAGGATGCAACTTCTATAGTATTGTTACCTTACTGTATATATGCTACAGGAAAAGTTTGGAACTTCTATAGTATTGTTACCTTACTTCTATACATGCATTAAATCACTATAAATAGTTCCTGTGCTTGGAAAAATATGAAACTTTTACCAGTGGCTATATGTGAGTAGATAATCATGCTAGAAAAGTTTGATGTTCAGATGCTCAGTAGAACTACCAATGAAAATGAATCTTGAGTAATATAGTTCTGTTTTGTTCTATTTTTGTGCTCTTATAGTTCTTCAATAAAATCATAAAATTTTGCAGTAGCGTCTATGTAGGTTGCTAAGTTCTTTGTAATATTTTGAGCACCATTACTTGTATGGTTTGATCTTCATATATGAATCCATGTTCTAGCAGTAGCTGTTTACTTTATTTTTTTCATGACTTTTCTACTGCATAAAAATGACTTAAATTTTTACAGTAAGTTCGTCACTCAAAAATGTTCTTTGAATAAAAATTTCAATAACAATACCTATGTCTAGCTTTTGTTAAAGAGTACCACATGTTGCCTTGTGTTGGGTAGAGAAAAAGAAAAATGGCTACATGTTAATAACTTATGAAAACACCCTTTTCACCTAATGAAGTAAGCAAAGTTAATTAATACTCTCTAAATGACTGCCCAAGTAAATGTAAATGAAATATTTTACAAATTAACTTGAGTTTTGTTGGTTTACATCTTTATAGTGATGTAATCAATGAATCTTTACCATCAAAATAACTCATGCATATGCATTACATGTAAACACTACCGCTCTCGCCGACGGAACCTACAAGTTAGTGTCTGAGCATGAGAGTGAGCAGTGCGAAGCTCAAGTTAATCTAACTAAAGTTGTCGAAGACCCGAACCAAAGTTCGGAAGAGCCCAATGTCAGACCCGGGGCCACCGGGCTGGGCATGTCGCGAAGTTTAAGAGATTAAGCCTGTCTTATCTCTTATTCGTTTTGTTTATCTCTTGTTTATCCCGTTTAAATAGGAGATAGAGCTGACCAACACGGAGAGGATCTATTCGAGACCAGTTCTGGTGTGATCCCTCGGAGGGGGTTGGTTAGCATCTTTGTAACTCTGACCTCTCGGATATATAAGGGAGGTTAGGGACCCCCCTAAAAACAGAAGATCATTAGGTCATTCTACACCAAAGAGAATACAAACCACCATACAGGACGTAGGGTGTTACGCTCCGTGCGGCCCGAACCTGTCTAAAGTCTTGTGTTCTTTGCACCTTCGAGTTCCTGATCTCGGTGTTCCCTCACCCAAAACTTACCACCTTGGGTATATCCCTCGGTGGGCAGCCGGTTAAACACCGACAGCTGGCGCGCAAGGTAGGGGAGCGCGTCGAAGATTCACCGGCGAGCTCGATGGCATCTTTCAAATTCATTAGGACAGTTCCCTCTCAGGGTACGACGTTTGTTTTTGGCTCGTGGTTTTGCGTCGCAGATGGTGCGGGCAACTTTCGGCGATTCCTTGTCGACATGACGCTGAAAACCGTCGCTGCGGATCCTCGCAGCGGCCTCAACAAGTTCGTCGACAAGCTCGACAACTTGCCGCTCCACGCTTCCACGGCTCAGGTCGAGATGGAATTTGCTCCAAGCTCGACTTCTTCTGGTGTCGCGACAACTTCCCCTAGTTTGGACTCGTTCCAATTTAGGGATTCGCTGGGTCGGATTCAACCCGGCTTGCGCGAATCGGTCACTAATCTTCAGGAGGCCAATACGCTTGGATCCCTCTTCGTGTTAGGAAAGGATCTGGATCTGCTGCTCTGGGACGGAAACCCCAAAGCCACCGCGTGTCGGGAGGCTTCGGGTTGTTCTGGCCCCAATGATTTGGTGATCGCCTCCTCGCCAAAGGGACACATCGTGCATTGGAAGGGCATGAAGCTCTCCAATCTACTCGAGGCAGAGAGCCGGCTCGTGGCTCACCTCGAGCCATTGCCTTTCCAGGAGGGCAGGCCATTGGCCACCGCGGCGGAGGAGTCGACGGAGCTAGTCGACGAAAGTTCTCACGAGCTTTCCTCCCGCCAGGTGCTGATGGCCGAAGAAGGCGAGGACGGTGGGAATCTCCCCATCAACAACTTTGACGTGATCTCCGACGATGAGATCACGGCCAACGCCGGTAACGAGAATGACGCCGATCGTGAGGCGTGGAGGGCTAGGAACAGGGCCCGAACAATCCGGCGGAGGAGAGCTAACGAGCGAAGGCGATCTATGCATCGCGAGCTCGACCCCGAGTTTGCTGCCGTCAGCGAGCGGGGCTTCAGGACCCCGGTGGCCAACATCGCTAGGGTCACAGCCATCCTCGAGCGCAGCCACGACCCGGAGGTACGTCAAGCACTCCTCTTTGCGCAGAGGGCTTGGATCCAGTTGGATCAGCATAATCCGGCGTCCAACCTCCGGGAAGAGCGCGTGGACGAGAGCTAGAGCCAGGCTCGCAGTCGAACGACGGTGGTCGTCCTCAAAATCAGGTCAGCAACGACAACGCACGCGCGAGCCAGGCCCTGGCGGGAGGCAACAGCCACCGCAAGGGGGTCGTCCGTGATAGGCCAGTCGACGACCTCCTCCGGAGGACTTGCGCCAGCACATCAATGACGGTCGCGACGCGCGCACCGTGATCTCCTCCAGGCGCAAGACTCGCGAAGAAGTCGAAGCTGAAGGTACTGATTGTAGCGATCGATTTCCTGCTTTCTCTGCTCGTTTCAGCAGCTACAAGTACCCGGAGGGCTTCAAGCCGATCGGCATCACCAAGTACGACGGCAAGCAGGCTCCCCAGCAGTGGCTTCGCTGCTACTCCACGGCCATTGATGTCGCGGGGGGCTCAAATATCACCAAAGTCGTCTACTTCCCGATGGCTTTGGACCCTGCGCCGCTCACTTGGCTGGAGAGCCTCGGCAGCAACTCCATCGACTCCTGGGAACGACTTAAGAAGGTCTTCATCGACAATTTCCAGGGAGCGATTACCCGTGCAGGTACTCGACACGATCTTGCCCAGTGCAAGCAAGAACGTAACGAGCTTCTACGGTCCTACACGCGTCGCTTCTTCGACGTCCGCGCCACCATCGCGAACATCTCGGAGGAGGACATCATCGACTGCTTCTACAACGGCATCACCGACCCGAGCATATACAGAGATTTCGGGCGGAACAGGCCGAAAACTGTTGCGGGCCTTCGCGATATGATGCACGATTGGTCCGAGCAGGAGGAGAAGATGCGGGAGCGGTTCCCGCGGCGCCATGATAGCAATCTGCGGCGCCCAAATGACAATCGCAGTGACAAAGGCCAGCAGGACTATTCTGGGCCACCCCGGAAATGAAAGCCAGATGATGTCATCGCGGCTATCGATCATCCTTCGTGGGGCAAGAAGTCGACAACTCAGGAGGAGTTCGAGAAGCTCCTGCAGAAGAAATGCCCGTGGCACCCAGGCGCCAACCACGCTGCCATTGACTGCTACCACCTTCGGAGGACGTTCAGCAACTCTGGTGGTGGCAAGAAGAATAAGAAGCCTGCCGACAAGGAACCCGAAGACGATGATCAGGAGGATCACGGGCGCAACCCGAAATTTCAGGATGCGTCCAAAGTGGTCAACGTCATCTTCGGGGGAGACGAGGATTTCTGTTCCAGGCGGGATCAGAAGCTGCTCCTCTGAGAGATTTTGTCCATCGAGCCGGCGGTACCACGACCACTCCGTTGGTCGGAGGTCCCCATCTCGTTCTCTCGTGATGACCAGTGGACGAGCTTTTCCGAGCCGGGCAAGTTCCCTTGGTCTTGGACCCGGTGGTGGCAGAGGTCAAGCTTACCAAGGTCCTCATCGATGGCGGGAGTGGGCTCAATCTCATCTTCGTCAATACTTTGAAGAACATGGGCCTGAACTTCAAGGAGATGCTGGTTCCCAGCAAGTCTCCCTTCTACGGCATCGTCCCAGGTAATGCGGCACACCCGCTTGGTACGGTGGTCCTCCCAGTCACCTTCAGCACGCGGGAGAATTATCGTACTGAATTCATCAAGTTCGAAGTGGCTACTTTTGATTCTTCTTACCATGCAATACTGGGTCGTCCGGCACTTGCCAAGTTCATGGCAGTGCGCATTATGTCTATTTGCTTCTTAAGATGCCAGGACTCGGTGGAGTGCTCACCCTCCGTGGCGATTTGAAGAAGTCGTATGACTGCAATCAGGAGGCGATCCAGTACGCTTCGACTACTCGCGTGCCAGATGCTTCGGGAGAAGTACTCGCGGCCGCACAGCAGCTCTCCCAGACCGGGCTGGAGATCCCTTCCAAGAAGGCCAACAAGTCGAGCATCCAGTCGACTGATGATGTGGCCCTCAAGACGATCCAGCTCCAGGAGGGAGATTCATCCAAGACCGCCATCATCGGCGCGGGCTTGGGTGATAAATAGGAACTCGCGCTCGTCAGCTTTCTTCGGGCTAACCGAGACGTATTCGCATGGAAACCTGCGGATATGCCAGGGGTGCCTAGGGAGTTGATCGAGCATGCTTTAATGTACACCCGAAGGCCACGCCTAAGAAGCAACGCCTCCGGAGGTTTGCCCACGACAGCGTGAGGCCATTAAACAGGAGATCGCTAAACTTCTCGCGGCTGGATTCATTAAAGAAGTAATCCATCCAGAGTGGGTAGCGAATCCCGTCCTTGTAAAGAAAAAGAATAATGAATGGAGAATGTGTGTCGACTACACCGATCTCAACAAGCATTGCCCAAAAGATCATTTTGGGCTGCCATGCATTGACCAAGTCGTCGATTCGACGGCCGGGTGTGTCCTTCTTTGTTTTCTTGATTGTTACTTAGGGTATCATCAGATTGCGCTCAAGGAGGAGGACCAATCAAGACTGCATTCATCACCCCGTACGGGACCTACGCCTACAAAACAATGTCCTTCGGGTTGAAAAATGCAGGAGCGACATATCAGCGGGCAATCCAGATGTGTTTCGCGGATCAGCTGCATCGAAATGTCGAGGCCTATGTGGATGACGTGGTCATCAAGACCAGGGAGTCCGATAACTTGATCGCGGATTTGGAGGAAACATTCAGCAGTCTGCGCAGATTCCGGTGGAAACTCAATCCCACCAAATGCGTCTTCGGCGTACCTTCAGGAAATTGCTCGAGTTCATCGTCAGCAACCGAGGCATTGAATCCAACCCTGTGAAGATCACGGCCATCACTGATATGGAGGCTCCAGCCACAGTCAAGGATGTGCAAAAGTTAACAGGTTGCATGGCGGCTCTGAACAGGTTCATCTCCCGGCTCGGGGAGAGAGGATTACCCTTCTTCAAGCTCCTGAAACAACAGGATAAGTTTCAATGGACGGAGGAGGCCGAGCGAGCTTTACAAGATCTAAAACATCATCTGCAGTCACCTCCAATCCTCACAGCACCGTTGCCAGGGGAGGATCTACTACTTTACATTGCGGCAACAACTCATGTCGTCAGCAGTGCTATTGTAGTCGAGCGAGGCGAAGAAGGCCATGCGTTTGGAGTGCAGAGGCCTGTCTACTTCGTCAGCGAGGTCCTCTCCGAATCCAAGGTACGGTATCCCACTGTTCAAAAGCTTTTGTATGCTATCTTGATCACATCCAGAAAGCTGCGCTATTACTTCGACGAGTACAAGATCACTGTGATCACGGACTTCCCGCTGGCGGATATTCTGCATAATCAAGATGCCACGGGGCGCATATCCAAGTGGGCAGTGGAACTGGGGCTTTGTCAATAGACTTCAAGCCACGCACTGCAATCAAATCACAGGCTCTAGTCGACTTCATGGCTGAATGGAGGGAAAATCAGGTCCCAACTCCAGTGGACAAGCCAGAGCATTGGACCATGTATTTCGACGGGTCCCTCAAGCTTGACGACGGCGGCGCTGGGGTTCTGCTTATTTCCCCATGAGGTGAGCAGTTGAAATACGTCCTTCAGATCCTGTGGCGGTATCCAACAATGAAAGCCGAGTACGAAGCTTTGCTTCACGGGCTTTGTTTGGCGATATCACTAGGGATCAAGCGACTACTTGTATATGGCGACTCTCTTCTTGTTGTTCAGCAGGTCAACAAGGAATGGGATTGCAACAAGGAAACAATGGACGCTTATGTGCAGGAAGTGCGCAAGTTGGAAAGCAAGTTCTCCGGCCTGGAGGTTCATCATGTACTGCGGGAGCACAATGTCGGCGCGGACACCCTGTCTAAACTGGGGTCCACGCGTGCCCAGGTCCCGCCAGGAGTCTTCGTCCAAGAGCTCAACCAGCCATCGATCAAGTTCTCTCCGCAAGTAGCCATCGACGCGGGCCCCAACAACCCGATCGAGAGGTTATGGTGCTGGAGGAAGACTGGCGAGGGGCTTTTATCGACTTCATACGAGATCAACGGTTGCCAGCGGGAGTCGATGCCAGGAGTGCTGACGCAGCTCGCATCTTGCAAAGAAGCAAGGGTTTCGTCCTGGTCAACGGCAGCTCTATCGGCGAGGCGCCCGGTCAGGGGTTCTCATGAAGTCCTGGTCATGCGGGCTTCAAGAACGTGGTGGGGAAAGCCTACCGAGCCAGCTTCTGGTGGCCACCGCGGTGACCGACGCGGAGGATCTCGTGCGCAGGTGCCAAAACTGTCAATTCTTCGGTAACAGACGCACGTTCCAGCTTACAGCCTCATCACCATACCGCCGTCCTGGCCTTTCGCTGTTGGAGTCTTGACATGATCGGGCCCTTCACGACAGCACCAGGCGGTTTCACCCATGTTCTGGTGGCTATCGACAAGTTTACCAAGTGGATCGAGTACAAGCTGATAGCCGAGCTCACACCAGATCGGGTCGTCGACTTCATCTCAGATATTCTGCATCGTTTCGGCTTCCCCAATTCCATTATCACGGACTTGGGATCAAACTTCACGGCGAACCAGTTTGGGAGTTCTGCGAGAATGCTTGCATCGAAGTCAAATATGTCTCGGTTGCACACCCCAGAGCTAACGGACAGTCGAACGGGCGAACGGCTTGATCATCGACAGCCTCAAGAAGAGACTCTATATGAGAATAGCAAGAAGGGAGGAAATGGGTGCATGAGTTACCACATGTCATCTGGGGCTCCGGACTCAGCCGTCCAAAGCCACAGGACAAACACCTTTCTTCCTCGTGTATGGATCCGAAGCTATCCTACCAGCCGATGTCATGTGGAAGTCCCCAAGGGTTGAAATGTACAATGAAGGCGAGGCGGACGAGGTGCGGCAGTTAGAGCTCGACTCCGTGGAAAAGCTCGCTGTACCGCCTTGTTCAGTCAGCCCGGTACCTGCAGGGGATCCGGCGATACATGATCGCAATGTCAGGGAGCGGTCATTCAGCGTCGGCGATTTGGTCTTGCGTCGCATTCAGGACGAGTCCGGCCTACATAAGCTCAATTCAAGGTGGGAAGGCCGTTCGTCGTCAAGCAGGTCACAAGGCCAGGGTCTTATCGACTACAGTTTCCCGGGGTCGCGAGGTCCCGAACTCCTGGAACGTTCAGAATCTGCGCAAGTTCTACCCTTAAGTCAAGGCCCGGTGATCGCCAATTCCCCGGGGGCTCAGAAGATTTTTCCCCGATCTAAGTTGGAGGGCCGTGGGCCACATAACTCGGGTTGTACATGCTTTCCTACTTCCACGATGGCAGGTGGACGAGCAACATGTATACACACAAATCGACTTTCTTGTCGCGCATGACGCGGGGGCCACGGCCACGGTCATCTCCTTCCGACTTCCTTTTCTGGCGGAGCCCTCGGCTCCGGCTAACTCCCCGGCATATCGAATTCCGCCGCGACCTTCGATGGTCGCACGCGACAGCAGTCGCACGTCTTCCAACGCAGTCGATCCGTTCGACTGGCCTACACCTAGTACGTTGGAACGGCTCGCATACAGAGCTGCATCGACTACATTCTGAGTGGCTGCACTCAGAACAGTCTTGTTTTTGCCAAAAAGACCGGCAAACCCGCGGCGCTGCCGCACCTGCTCCTCGCACGCTTGATCCGTCTGTCCGGTCCTACCCAGCCTGCGGAACACCTCACAGAAGGAGCACTTCTCGACTACACTCCGAGGCCTCGAACTCGGGGTAGTCCCCTTTTCGCCCTATGCACGGCAACCCCGCGGCGATGCTCGCGTTCTTCCCCTAAACAAGTCTAGATCTGCTCGATCAATTTGTGGCCGCTCTGTTAGACGAAGTCTAGCTGCCCTTCCGGGTCATTGCACCCAGGGACGCGTCTACTACTTGGGTCTCGTAAGCCCGGATCCCAATTCAGCTAAGACATGCAAACAAGTAGAGTTGTCATGGGAAGCATTTACATAAAAGAATGATTAAAGTGTTTCATACACCCTAATCCTGCAGTACATTGTGTACAATCTGTTCTGCTACAGGCTGGGCCTCCTGCAGGTACTCTTCGAACCGCTCGTCTGGGCAGTCCCGCCATCCCTTGCGCGAAGATGCTCAGCTGCGCGGTCGGCACGAAGGACTTGACGTATGCGAGCGCATTGCTCACGCACGCGACCGGAGCCTCGGACAGGAACTTGAGCACCTTCTTCGGGGCTTCGCGGAGACGCTCCAGCAGGGCCGCGGCTTGCATCGCCTTCCTCTGGCGGATCCACCATGTCCACCAGCTCCTGGGCGGCCCCCCGAAGCTCCTCCAGCTCCTGCGCTGCTGCTCGTCCTTCTCGCCCAGAGTTTTGACCTGCTGAAGGCAATCGACGAACTGCGTTCAGTGTCGCCGATCACCTTCTGCAGCCTCTCGACTTCATCTGTACGTCGATACAGCATATTCTTCACGTCAGTAAGCAACTCCTCTTTGTGTTTCGTTATTTTCCTAAGCTCTGTGATAAGGGTACTTCAGCATCTAATGGGAGCTACTGAGGGAAAGTACTCGAGGGGAGCGAGGGCCTACCTTGGTGCGCCTTTTTCTCCGCCTTGAGCTGCTCCTGGTGTTCTGCTTGTTGCTCCTTGAGCTTGTTGAGCTCGGAGTTGGCCTTCTCCATGTTTTTCATGTCATTCTTGAGCAGCCAGGCCTCTCGAGTCCTTTCCTGCTTCAGCATATCAAGCTCCCGCTGCAGATAGCAATTCTTGATAATCTC